>NC_064618.1:248421075-248676075 GCF_023898315.1 Schistocerca nitens | reverse complement strand
TTTGACTTTCACAATTCTAAAAAAAATAGAAACCTACAAACCCAAACTGGTCAGAATGGAAAGGCACGAAGGGGGGGGGGGGGGGTGTAGTATGTTGGGTATGTTTTCCCTCCTTTTTAACATAAGAGAGGTGGACACTCTTTAACATTGTGAAAAATTTTACTTGCTTCTTATATGGTCCACTTTGATATTACTATTTCCCACCTTTTTAGCTTTGTACTGTTGGTGCATTTTGTCAACAAATTTTAATTTTCAGACATTTTTACTGAAGTTGTGTAATGGGAGAGGGTGATGATGGATCTCATCTGCATAGCCAAAGTTGGTACTATACACTTAATGATGTGATCCATCTGTCTGCTTCAGTTTAACATTTAACAGATCTTCTAGCTTGTATTTTATGAAAAATTTAATGTAAAGAATAACATTATGTGTCACTGTAGTTCCCTTTCTGAGATAACTTCTTCAAATGCCATATAAAATGTGTAGTGTTCTACTGAAATAAAACTAAACTTATTCTTGTTGCTTTACATATAGATAAGTTTTTTCCTTTTGACAATACATGAAAATATTTCTCCATTTGACTATTTTCTTCACTACGAAATATGAAATTTCTATTCACTATTCACACTATTCACTAATAACAAGAAACAAATCAGTTCATTACCAACCTGCTGTTTTAGGCTATATGATGTGTAAAGTTTTTACTATAAAGTTTATTTCATTTTAAGTAACAAAGATTGTACTCTGTAGAATATGCAAGACTTCAGAAATTGAATTTTTCATTTCTAAAACAGTTATCCAAGAAATGAATGTAGTTTTGCTTCATTTGCCTGAAAATTGTTTTTAGCTCACAAACACGTGATTTGTCACCAGATGTGGGCTGGTGTAAACTGGGCTACCTCAGCATAAAGACCATCAATGTACACAATGTGTACATCAGTTAAGCCATGTTATCCAGAATCACCTCTTGAAAATATGGAACAGAAGCCACAACTCCACACTGCATGTCACAGAGCACAGTAAATAGCATGAGCACAGCTACACAACCTATGGATGATCGAAACATGGAAAAAATATCCTGAAGTAATGAGTTGCACCTGTGGGGAAAATACCAGTGGCTGAATATAGGTGTCAGTAACTAAGAATAAGAAGAATAATCTTTATTAGCCATTCAGTATTTTCTTATACAATGGGCTTCATCAATAAGTTCAATTACAATATAAAGATGGTTATATTCTCATAACAATGTATATATAAATCATATGAATTTTAGTGTAGTACAATAGCACACATTTGGAATTTTATATATTGTTAATTTTACAAGAAAAAAGAAAACATTATACAGATTTATATTAAGCGGGGAGTATTCATGTTGATGGCATTATGTCATTATCATATACATTTTGATAACACTATGTCATTATCCTAAGCTATTGATACAAATATAGAGCACTCAAAATAGATCTATTATGCCTATATGTTAGATATTGTTTTTCCAAATTTAGGTCCTACTACAGGCAGAGGTACCTTTCTCTATGTTAAAACAGCAAATCTGCCATATTACAATCTCTATATTCATCAACTGAATAAAATGCTTTACCTTTGAGCCATTGACCCAATGTTATCTTAAATTTATTTTTAGATACTGTTTGTACAATTTTAGGGAGCATATTGAACAGTTCGAGGCCTACATATTTATAACTATTATGTATCTTGGACAGTCTAGAATATGGCAGATCAATTGTGTGGTTTCGTCTTGTATTGTGGGTGTGGACAGATGACCTAAGGGGATATTGAGCTATGTTTTCTTTTATGTGTAATAAGCAATAATAGATGTACAAACAAGGAACTGTCATGATGTTAAGTTTTTTGAAATGTTCCCTGCATGTATCCCTAGGAGATAAACCCACTATACATCGAAGAGCTTTTTTTTGCCATCTGAAAATTTATATTGAATTGGGAGAATTTCCCCAGAGCAGAATACCATATGAAAGATGGGGGTGGATATAAGCAAAATATGAATGCAGCAGTAAGTTTTGGCTGACATTACTCCTAAGCTTATAAAGTAGGAACATAGCATGTGCAAGTTTAGAACAGACGTATGTGATATGTTTATCCCAGCTAAGTTTCTGGCCAATCATCATTCCTAACAGTTTAACAGACTTATTTTCTTTGTTTGATATCTTCAAATTAAAGAATATTTCCTCAGTTTTTGTTTCATTTATGAATAGGGAGTTTGCACTAAACCAATGAACCGATTTTTCAAATATTATATTATTTTTTTCTTGTACAGATTCAAGAGTCTGTCCTGAATTGATAAAAGTTGTATCATCAGGATAGAGGACTGTTTTACAGGGTAAATACTGTGGCATATCATTAATGTACACTACAAACAGGAAGGGTCCAAGTATGGAACCCTGTGGCACACCTCTTTTTATTGTTTGCGGGTTTGACAGCTGCCCATTTACACTAACAAATTGTACTCCGTTGCTTAAGTAGGATTCTAATAATTTCAGGGTGTCCTCTTCATGCCGTAGTGTATTAATTTTATGATCAAAGTACTATGAGATACAGTGTCAAATGCTTTACTCAGGTCTAGGAGAGTAGCACAAGAGATTAATTTATTTTCAAAGCCATCGTATATATCACTAACAATATTTCCAACCGCTTTAACTGTGGATAGTTTAGACCTGAATCAATACTGTGAGTTACTTAACTAGTTATTCCTCTGAAAATAGTGATTCATTTGTTGGTGAACACAGTCTTCAATTATTTTAGATATTATTGGGATTAATGAGATAGGGCAATAGTTACTTGGATTTGATTTATCTCCTTTCTTAAATATGGGAATAGTTACTGCTATTTTCAAACAGTCGGGGAAAATCCCTTGCTATAATATACGGTTAATGAGAGTGGTTAGGGGAACAGATCACTTGATATCTTCTTTATGACAAAGTTTGACAGACCATAGAAGTCCTCTGCTCTGGAACTACTTAGTTTGCCTATTGCTTTGCTAACGTCATTTTCAGTTACTGTTGCCCAGCAGAATTTATGAACTACATACTTATTTGAACCTAAAAGAGTTTTAGCATGAAGCATAGCGTTGAGGGGAGACAAATATTGTTGTAAACTGAAGTTAACAAAGTGTGAGTTTAAGATATCTGGGGCAATGGGTATAGCTAGTTGAGTTGTTGGTCTATTTATTTCACTTTTAATTACTTCCCAGGCAGCTTTACAGCTGTTTCTGGATTTAAGAATATAGTTATCATTTGCCCTATGTTTTGACAAACTTATTTCAGATCTATAAATTTTTCTTATTCTAATGTACATCTCTTTGTACTTGCTGCTGTTATGAGATCTGTCCTTAAACATAAGAAGCATACTCCTGATGCTGTTGAGGTATGGTGTAAACCAATTATTTAGTCTCTGTGGTTTATGAGCTTGGTTATTATTCTGTCTTTTTACTAATCGGGGAAACACTCTTCAAATATTCTTGCAATTTCCTCTATAAATAATTTGCTTGTGTTGTTCACACACATATCTTTGTATAAGATGTCATTCCAGTTAACTGACCTTAATCTAGTTCTAAACTCTCTTATGTTGCATTCATTCATAGGTCTAACAGTTTTGTGTTGTTCATCTGGAATGGCTGGAACTGTAATCCACAGGCCATCATGGTCAGCTAGGCCTAACTTGACTACTCCAATTTCAACATTATTTTCATGGATATTACTTATTATATTGTCTAAGCATGCATTATATCTTGTAGGCTTATCATTTAGACATAGCAATCAAAAGCTCTTAGGCTACCCAAGAATTCCAATATGGTATGACTCTGTACCCTGATATCCATATTAATATCACCAAAAATTAAGATCCTTTGGTATTTATATTTAGGCTTGGTTAGTAAGACTAACAGTTTTTTTTTAAATTTACTATAAATTCATATTCACTGGAAGATGGTGTGCGATATACAGATGCAACAATAATATTATGTTTAGGTATATGTACAACTGCAGCCTCAAAGGTGGTATCTATACACAGGTCTGTGACATCAATAGTAAAGTATTGTAGATTTAGTCCATTCTTAATATATATTGCAACACCCCCATGTCCAATTGTTGATCTGCAGTAATTACTAGCTAAGGAGTAACCAAATGGAATATTGAGGTCAATTTCTGATGATTATAGCCAGTGCTCATTTACACTAAGTATACCACAGTTGGAAGTTTCTAACCAGTACCGCAATTCTTCCAACTTATTTCTTAAAGACTGTATATTAATATGTAGGAACAGAAGACTATTTTTGCTAATCCTGGGCAGTAAAGATGAAGGTTCAGATTGTCTTCTTAAGGGCACTTCTATACAGCTGATATCTTCAGTTGTTTGTAAGTCTACTGCTGGTAGCCAGGCCCCATTTTGACAATGTTCGGATACATCTAGTTTCCTGGGCTCAGAGTGAATGGTTTGAAGATTATTTCGATCCTGCTGGAACATATCTGTTAATATTTTGCCAGACAGACCAGCAGGCTTTACAGGTCTCCCTGGTCCAGCAGTATTACTGTAAAGGTAGCTACATTAGATGATGCATCCTATTTGCTAATAGGGCACTATCCATCGATGTGCTGAAGATATTTTCCTGTGTGGGTGATGCTTAATGGGTTGCAATGGAAACCCTGATATGTCTGCCATCATCTCTCAAGGAAACATACTGCCCAGTCACATGCAATTATTTGTTCACCAACAGCACATTGCATGTCATCTGTTCTTTCAGCAAGACAGTGTTTCTTCCACAAGTGCTAGACCTGCAAGGCATGCAGGAGAACTTTTGTAAAGTTCGTAAAGTAAGAGTGATGTGCTGACAGAAGTAAAGAAGTAAAGGCCGGTCATGGGTCATACCTGTATAGCTCAGTTAGAAAAAGTGTTTCCCATAAAAGGCATTGTTCCAAGTTTCAGTCCTGGTCCAGCAAGCAGTTTAAATCTGTTAGGAAGTTTCAAAACAGTACCCACTCTGCTGCAGAGTGTAAGTTTCATAATGAAATCTGCCATCCCATTGCTTCCAAATTGTGGCAGATTCATTTGAGGAACACTTTAGGGATATGAGAGAGCTTGTTTGGCTTCACTAAATATCTCACACTCATCCCTGTAGAGTATGTCTAAGTATCATCAAAAGAAATATTTCCCCTTGGGCCCAGCTCTGACCAATCTTTGTAATTTATAGGCAGCAAATGAGCAGTCATAGTTAATATGACTCTCCTAGATGTGTTCAGTGTCTCACAGAGTCTATTCCATGATTCAATGCTGTCATAAGGATGAAAGGGACTGCCACATACTGCTAGATAGGTGTCTTTTAGTCAGTTGATCTTGAATGCTTTTCATAGTTTTTGCATATTTGTTGTATGTAACTCAGTGTTTAGTTGTATTTAATTTACCGACACAGGTTGCTTTTCAAGATTTTCACCTTTGCGTATATGTGCTCAACATTTAATGTAGCAGAATAAAACAACATTTCATGAAAATTACAATTCTGAAGGTAACAAAATGTCCGATATAAGGTTGTGAAGTTATGAAAATGAAAGAGCTTGTCTTGTAACATTACTGGATTACTGTACTGATGAAATTAGATCAACTTGAGATGTAGCAAGACCAGTTAAGATAACTGCAACTAATTTCTAAAGATACTGAACCACAAAGTGAAAATATGTCAAAAACAATGCAAACAAAGTCCAATTTATTATTCACAGAATTCATATGTAGAAAAGTAATAGTAGTTACAATACAGTTAACTGTAAAATCACAGCATTCATGTTAGGAACAAAATTCAGTCTGTGTTTGTAAATCTATTAACAAAAAATTAGAATGTTGTTACAGATACATATTTCACATAATTTTATCATGAACATTGTAGTATTTTGACATGCTAACTGATTCAAAAACATCGTCATGAATTTTAAAACTAAATTTCATAACCAGTTTTGTAAAAGCAATGAAATCTCAATTGTAAACTCAAATAAGTCTGATTGAAAAAATGTGTAATACATATAAAATCGTTGAAAAACAGTCTGCACTGCAATAGTATTTTATTAAAATGACCGGTTGCGGCCTATACTCAGGCCATCTTCAGACAGCACCATCAGCTGAAGTAGATGATGTGTGCAACAGCCAGTTAACCTCAGTCACTGAAACTTTACAACTTTAAAATTTCAGTGACTGAGGTGAACTGGCTGTTGTATGCATCATCAACTTCAGCTGATGGTGTTGTCTGAAGATGGCCTAAGTATAGGCCGGAACTGGTCATTTTAATAAAATACTATCATGATCTGGACTGTTTTTTCACTGATTTTATATAGATTACAAGATTGCTGCTTCCTGAAAAAGTTACCAAAAATTTTGAATGTAAAATATAATTCAGTTATTGTTGGAAGCTATGTAGGGAACAACAGCGGTACCCGAGGGGAGACAGTATGACACCTGTTCTCAGGCACTAAACCCACATCAGTCTTTGTCAGTTAGGAATGCAATAAATAAGTTTTAAAAGTATTTTGACTGTTTTGGCTTCATCATTTATTTAACCCAACACAGACCAGCTGACATATGTTAAATGGACCCCGGTGTTATTCCAGGTGGAGAAAAGCAGCTTAGCTGAGTTACACACCTCACTGAAGATGATGATTATCAACAAGCTAAGCTGCTGAATTGCAGCCATGAAAGCTGCTTGCATTTTAAACAATAAGTAGATTCCTATGAACTCCAAGCTTAGCTTGTGAAGTGATATAAGACAGATTTTGGTTTGGCAGGAAGCTAAAACCTGTTACTATCTGACAAAACATGCCTTCAGATGAAGGCTTTCTATG
Organism: Schistocerca nitens; assembly: GCF_023898315.1. Taxonomy (NCBI): domain Eukaryota; kingdom Metazoa; phylum Arthropoda; class Insecta; order Orthoptera; family Acrididae; genus Schistocerca; species Schistocerca nitens. The sequence goes on along the minus strand of NC_064618.1, from coordinate 248,669,221 downwards.
TATGGAATAGTATGGCTTTGGAAGTCCATGTCATTACATGTGGAATAATAAATCACTGCACAGTTATACAGAGACAGTGTGTTGGTTGCTTATATACATCCCTAAGCCAGTTAAATAGTTATGTTTTCGCCCTAGAATATGACAATATTTGTTAAACAGAGCTCACCTCATGGACAAAAATCACCAACAATCAGAAGTTCAAAGTAAGAAGTAAGCAGCTTATACTCCTAAACTGAATCACTACAGCATTATATTATCAGGAGGCATGTTATTGGTCACATTCATATTTCCATGACTTTTTCCATACTGAGAACAAAATTGCAAGAAGAAAGACATTACTTTGTGGCTTTTACAAATATGGTCATTACCAGCATTCTACTGTTTGCTGACGCCAATCCGCACCGACAGTACTTGTGCTGTACCAAATGGTCACATGAATTTTGTATGTTTCAAGTGTGTCCTAACTTGAAACATACATTTTTTGTTGAAAATTTCTGTTACTAATGCCACAACATGTGTTCTATATCTTTGTTAAACTTCACAGCATCTGATACATAATTTTATGAGCTACAGCTATTTTTGTAAATTTCCTTGCAGTATTGACAGTAAATACTTTGCAGTTAAGTGTTGTCTTCTTTTTAATGCAACTGTATTTTATGATTCATTTCAGGTTTTATGAAAATCAAAGAGTGATGTTTTCACTTTGAATTATGGCGTACAAACAAATTGCTCATTATCATAAGTTGGAGTAAGGCATTTAAAATGAAGTGTGTGCATCATCGAAACACTCCCGCTCACAACTGAGACATAAACTGCATGAATGTTAAAGTCCAAAAATTGCAATCTTCTAATTGTTTTACAGAGTTTTGTTAAAAGATAAAAAGTTTTGGAGCTGGAAACAATTCATTAGTATTAAAATACTTATCTTAATGAATCAGAGATGGTGGTGATTGTTGATCAAATTAGCACACCATTTTCTTTTGCTACAGAAAGTACCAGGGTAATTCTGTTGAAATATAGTGAATCCTTACATCATTAGAAATAATTTTATCACAAACAATTTTTTTCAACTTTCACTGTAGTTTATCTATAGTTCCTTCACTTCTCCATTACAAAACTTTCCATTAACAATCAGGCTCAGTAAAACTGACATATAACTGAGTCTTGAATTAAAAACTGAGGATGCAGTTGCAGCCCACATCTGATATAGGTTTCTAAAAATGAGAGCACTGGTCACTAGTATAACTTTTTAACACTGCCATTAGTGTTGACATCTTTATTAAGATTTACAATATAATTACAGTTTTATAATCCAAATGATTTCCCTATAAGATTAAAAATGTAATTTTGCTTGATAACTTAAACTAACAAAATCACAATAACAATTTCTGAAAAATTTAGAGAGCTGCAGGTATTCCTCAGGCACACAAAATACCAGTTTATTTGTAATAATAAGTATTTATTTGACTTACTTCTGACATCATAAAATAGTGACTTCTGATTAAACAAGAGGCCACACAACCAAAAACCTTCATCTTCCCTGAGTTATTCTCTCCCGCGCTATAGAACCACTGGTACTTTTCCTTCCAAGGCTGTAGCTGGACTCCTATTTGTAGTACAGACTGTGGCCAACACTGTTTTCTCCATAAACTTGTCAAGTTTTGATTAGAGAAGCATATGATGCACATTATCCAAAATAGTTGTATTTAGACATGCAGAAACCCTATTCCGCTGCATTTATATTGCATTATGAACTCAAATTGAATGGTCAGGTCTTCACAGAAAGTCTTCAGATCATTAAATACATACTCTTGCCTATTATCAGAATTAAGACAACTTATTTTCAAATTAAACTGACATGTAGGTATTATTTCAAAAATCTTGAAAAACTTTGGCACTTCTGAATTTGTTTCCAGAAAATATACACAAAAAGTGAGTAAACTCATTAGTAAATGTTAAAATAAACCTTTTCTTTCATATGAACCTGGAGGAACTGGTTCAATTGTATCACTATGAGCAAGTTTCTACTCTTCTTGTTTTATGGGGCTGCAACATCTATTTCCCTTCAATAGATGTATGGTAAAAATCATAATATGACTAGTCAGGTTTGAAGTTCATTCTGTCAACATGCGTCTGCAACTTAAATATTATTGTAACTCCGATGAGCCAGCTTACTAAGCCACTATTCAATCATCTCTGTCGGCGAAGCTACACGACATTGAAGTTCTTTATGCATGAAATTTGGGTGTGTACATGTTTGACTCATTTGTATATGCAATAGCAAGAGTTATGTTGTACTTTTGAATAATACCTTTATAGTTCTCAAAAACTATGCACAGACCTTTTGATTCAAGATTAACTACTGACAGCATGTTATAGCTGACATCTGGAACTGACAGGATATCTGTAACCAAAATCAGAATTCTCTTGCCAGTTACATAACTCATGACTTCAATTTCACTGACACATTTAGCATATATAAAGGTTCCAGACTTTGCAATATTCATTTGTAATTGGCTCTTGCAACCTTTTCACATTTTTTTCTTCCCCCCCCCCCCCACCCCCCTCCTTTTTTTTATACTATTTATTAAATGCTCCGAAGTTCAAGAATTCAAATACTGTTTAATTTCAGTTGATGTAGCTGAATTTTCATAACTACGTACAGGTAAACAGTAACTATTCACCATTCCATGTCATGTCCATTATAATTATCCAGGCTGTTATGCCGTGGTTGGTTGATGAATTTTGTCTCAATTCCCAACGTTTCATCTCCGACTGCGGGAGACATCTTCAAGGGGGTCCGTAGGTCGATGGAAGGTCCAACACACCCACTGGCTCGCTAGCGAGTAGCAAGCCAGTGGGTGTGTTGGACCTTCCATCGACCTACGGACCCCCTTGAAGATGTCTCCCGCAGTCGGAGACGAAACGTTGGGAATTGAGACAAAATTCATCAACCGACCACGGCATAACAGCCATAATTATAATGGACATGATATTTCCGGCCGTGAAAGTCTACATTTTAGTATCATTCCATCTCAGTCATCAGAGATTACCCCTGCAGGATTTTGTTTCAGTTTCTGAGCTTCACTTCTTTTTTTACCCCCAAAATGTACTAGCATGTTAGGTTTTGGAATTTTTAAGTTTTTTTTAATTCTGGGCCCTTAACTCATTTGACACAAAAGTTTCCTGTGCAGAGTGAAGCAAAGCTAAAAGAAGGCATATTTGTTGGGCCACAAATAAAAATTGATAAAAAATCCAACATTCGATACCAGACATGAAGGTACTGAATTAGCTGCTTGGTGTTTTCATTATGAACGATTTATTAAACAGTTGCATCAGGAGTAAAATGTTGCTTCAAATTTACTTTTTTCATCCCCACAGTAATATCCTTCTGCGAAATTTGGGAACTGTAAGTGATTAGCTGGGCGAAAGCCTTCACTATGACATGCATATGATGGAACAGTGTAATCTTGATCACTGGAACCCTTCGATGATGGGCGACTACTGCTGGGGTTTTGTCAGGGAGAGGAATGAAAAGGCAAGGAAAAGAAGAGAATCATTGTTGAATTTTTTGAATAGCAAATGTGATTGCATTCAAAATATGTTGTGAACTAATTTGGACCTAATATTAGCATCATGTTCATGCACACATATTAAATAGTACTGCATTCTAAAGTTCTGACAAGGAAACCTCCCCATCGCAACCCCCTCAGATTTAGTTATAAGTTTGCACAGTGGATAGGCCTTGAAAAACTGAACACATATCAATTGAGAAAACAGGAAGAAGTTGTGTGGAACTATGAAAAAAATAAGCAAAATATACAAACTGAGTAGTTCATGGGAAGATAGGCAACATCAAGGAGAATGGGAACGCAGGCGCGCCGTGGTCTCGTGGTAACGTGAGCAGCTGCGGAACGAAAGGTTCTTGGTTCAAATCTTCCTTCAAGTGAAAAATTTAGTTTTTTTATTTTCAGTTTCTGTGACAAACTCTTATGTTTTCATCACTTTTTTGGGAGTGATTATCACGTCCACAAGAAAACCTAAATCGGGCAAGGTGGTAGAATCTTTTTACCAATTCGCCAAGTGTACAAGTTAGGTGGGTCCACAACACATTCCTGTCATGTGACGCACATGCCGTCACCAGTGTCGTATAGAATATATCAGATGTGTTTTCCTGTGGAGGAATCGGTTGACTTAATGACCTTGCGATCAAATGTTTTCGGTTCCCATTGGAGAGGCACGTCCTTTCGTCTACTAATCGCACGGTTTTGCGATGCGGTCGCAAAACACACACACTAAACTTATTACAGTGAACAGAGACGTCAATGCACGAACGGACAGATAATAACTACGCAAAAATAAAGAAAGTAAAATTTTCACTCAAGGGAAGACTTGAACCAAGGACCTCTCGTTCCACAGCTGCTCACGACGCTCCTAAGCTTACATTGTCCATGATGTTGCCTATATGGCCCATGGACTGCTCAGTTTGTATATTTTGTTTATTTTTTCACAGTTCCACACAACTTCTTCCTGTTTTCTCAATTGATCTGTGTTCAGTTTATCATGGCCTATCCACTGTGCCAACTTATAACTAAATCTGAGGGGGGTGCGATGGGGAGGTTCCCTTGTGAGTATGTATTTCTTATCTGACAGATTTTCTGTTGGCTTTTGTCTTGGGTTCTTAAGCTGATGTTTGTTTCACAATTTTTCTGACATTTCACTAGTACGAACGGATGGCCTTGTCAAAGCTCCACCCTCCATTGCTGGAGGTGGACTCGAGTTGAGCTCATGGCTGCAGATTGTATGTACCTGCTGCACCAACGCCCAAGGGCTTTTCCATGGTCTTTACTGCTGAATTTCTCCCCTTGCTTCATGCAACGGTCCTTCTCTGCAGCATGTGAATCCAGGATTCATTCACCTTTTTTTGTTGAAGCTTCCCTGAACGACAGCAAGAACTTCCGTGTCGTCGAATTTTACTACATGGTCAGTCTCACACAGTACGTGGTCCACCATGGCCAATTTCTCTACCTGCCCCAACCTGCAATGCCACTTATGTTTGATGATCCTGATGTTGACTGATCGTCCAGACATTTCAACATAGACATTTCCACATGTGCATGGCATATGGTATAGCGCTAACATTGCAAGTGGGTCCCTTTTCTCTTTTGGCAATCTGAGACACTCTTTAATCTGCCTTGTCAGTTTATAAATAGTGTTTATGTGCCTCAGACATGAGATGCAAGACCTGGAAACTGTTCTCAGGAGCAATGGGTACTTCACCACATAAGAAGTGTTACACAATCAAACACATAGCAAAGTGACACATCAGAAAAGGAAATGTCAGATATGGCCTTTTTGCCATACATTCCCAGAATGGCAGGAGAATGAGCCATATATTGAGCAAACACAGTGTAAATCATTAGACAAACTGTTTCTTCCATATATATATTAAACATAAATTGTGCACATAACTTATGCTTTGTTTCCTTCCTCACAGATGGTTTTCACAGAAAACAGGAAAGTTATATTTCTTGCTTATCGGCTTATGATTAGAATAGTACTACAGAATCTGAATTTGAAATTGTGGTGTTGTCCAAAAAGTGGGATGCCAAAGCGCAGTTGGCATCTCGCAATGGAACCACAGGAGGGTACAGTTGCTGCATGCTGCACTGACGAGTAAGCAATGCCGGAGTAGCCATGTCACCTAGAACTTCTCTTCACTACCACAATGGCTCATCTTCTTACATATGAGCAGAGGAATGCTCAGCCCAATTCACAGTTAATGATCAAGATGACAGCACCACCTGAGATAGGTAGCCAGTGTATTAAATGTCTTAATGTCTTATGCAGAACATTATGCGCATTATTCTTCAAGTGAAGAGTCTTGTAAATTTATCTGTACCAAGATATGCTTTAATAATCCAGATACAGTTGTAAATAGTCGGAACATTCCTGTGGAAATGAATTGTACAAAGTTCAGTAACTCTTTGATCTATATTGTAATAAATTGAACTAATACTTTACATGTTATAGTTCTAACTAGTCCCTGCCTGGAGCACACCAAAGGACCCACTGTTGCACTGGTGATTGTGTTACCATATGACACAACAGCAGTGATAACAATTAAGAAGTCTCAAGGTGATTTTTGGGAAGGGACAGTAGGGGAGGGGGGGGGGGGGCGGCAGAGGAGAAGATGGTCAGAGGGATGGGAGAAAATGAACATTGGGGTGGACAGACAGAGAAAGGAGACAGGAGAAGATGAAGAGGAGGACGGGGTGGGGGAGTTGGTAATGGTCAGAGAGAGGGGAAAGAAGGTCATGGACAGAGAGAGGGGGGGGGGGAGGAGTAGGAGGAGATAGAGATGAGAGAGAAGTAGATTAGGATGCGTATTCAATTCCCATACACATTACAAATGTGTGCTTTCTGTTTGCTTTCTTTTCCATTTGGTCAAACTGAGACACAGCAAAGTGTGGCCGGGTTCAGCTAGTTTCATAATAAATTCTCAATACTTTATAAATTACCTCAATACTTCAACTCACACTTACTTCTCACCAAACTGTAAAGCCTTGAAAATAGTGGGTTGATGTCCATTTCATAAAAACTACTCTACAAACAGAACATTCTGAACATTATTAAGCGTGCATCTTCAACAATATTTTACCTTGATTATGACAAAAACAACAAACATTACTTCACTCAATGTTTTTACTACTTTAAAAGGTCTTTCTTTACACAGAACTTTCCTCTTCTTACTGTGGTTAATAAACAACTCAAAGTATGTGTGAGTTAGTTAATAAAAGACTGAAAGACTGTTCTACATGACATTATTCCACACAAATTTCTACTTCCCTCAAAGCACTTAGCAACATTTCTCGTCGTCTTCATTTTCCCTGTATCCAGCATCAAGGAGCTTTGGGACATTTATTGTACCTTGCAACTTTCCCCCCTCTTTCCATCATTTTTCTTCTGTAACTGAGGTATCCTTATACTGAGGAGTTATTGAAGACATTTTATTTACAAAGCCAGACTCAATTATAATGTCCTTGGATGAATTACAATGCAACTACATGCAACAGAAATCTCTCTCCTGTGACATTGTCTGTGATTTGCCTTCATGACAAACCCTGGAGTCATGGTAGGTAGTGTTGGGAAGACTTGGGACATTACTGGGACACTGCTATCAGTGTTTGACGTCTGATGTACTGCTGGGTGAGTCTGCCAGCACAAAGCACTAAGCTGAAACAGATAGTAATGCCAACTTATAGCACTGGAACTGAACTGCTGATGCGGCCGGAAAGAATTGCTGGTACTGTCGACTTGAGGCATAAGGCATTACTGACTTTGCACAGTCCAGTGGTGGCCTGAAAAGTTGGTGCAGATGGATACCCACATGGCACTGGGAGGGCACATTACCTGGCATAGCAAAGTAGTGCACTGACGGCAGCACTCTCTGCTGCGTCAGGTTTGCTGCCTGTTGGTGAGGTTGGTGCCCCGGACACTGTGGAGGCAATGTGTAACTCCATGGTAAACAGCCCAGGCAATATGAGGGGAAATATCTCAGTGTTGATGAGAGCCATTTACACACACACTCCAGGCAGGACAGCTGCCCACATGGCCTGCCTAGTGTGTGAAGCAATGTGAAGCAATCGACTACCCGGTGGATACAACTTCCCTCTCCCCTTAAAAAGAGATAATACTGCCATTTCACAGATGTGCCACACTCATGGGGAGAGGCTGCCCACCACCACCAGTGCCGACTATCCAGGAAGCTTGAACAATCAACAATACAGTCAGCAAAAGGAAAATCTGTGCCCAGGAATTGGCCAGAAAAATATAACCTAGCATTCCATGTTCACTGAACTGAACAAAAACACTATCGATATGGAAGAACATTGGGAATTACATGATCACTGAACAAGAATGCAAGAGACAACTAAAGAGACTGAACATGGGGTGTAGGACTGTGACTTGTGATACACAAGAGTAGTACAGAAAATTCACAAAAGCTCAACACTATTCCTGTGAAAATACCAAATTGAACCATTAATTAACACGAGAAATGATCCCAACAAAACAAGCATGCCATGTCCTTGAAGGGGAACGGTGACAGGCCTCCATCACAGGTAGTGACAGGGAGTGGTTGGGTGTTGGCGGAGCTAGAGATGAAACTTCCAAGGAGGTGCAACCCAGAGCCTAGCAGAACAGTGGTGCCAGTGCGAATGGGGAACCTGGTGGCTGAGTCAGCAATAACAACTGGAGCAGATGTGGCAATGCTGACAGGAAAGACTGGACTAGATGCAAGCAGCTGTGGGGCATGCTAAGGCAGGGCCAATGTTGAACTCACTGTCAAGACAGCTGGAATCAGCCAGCACGAGGGCTGGCTGAAACTGGGCCAGTGGCGAGAAAAGTGACGAACAGTCAGTGTTGCAGACAGGCCTGGCAGAACTTGAGGGACAGGTGAAACAGGGCCAGCGATGGCACGAGACTTGGCCAGGACAGTCTGGCAATGGACAGATGAACAACAGGACTGATGGAACAGGGCCGCCAATGACAGGATGGATGAGACAGCTGGTGGTGGTGTTGAGAGGACTGTCAACAAAACAGGCCAGCCAAAACAGGACCGATGTCACTGTAGGCAGACTTGACGATGACAGGAGGGCTGGCCAGGACAGGGGGATAGGGTCAGTAATGGCCAAATTGATGACAGGGCTGAGGTCATCACAGACAGGCTTCGCAATGACACTAGGCCTGCCTGTGACAGGGATGGCATCAACTGAAGTGATGTCGAAAGAAGGGCTGGCTGTAACAGGGCGGGTGGTGATGGGACTGATGCCAATGATGAAAGAGGGTGTCCAATGGCATCACAGGCAAGGGCTGGTCCGAGAGTCATGGTACTGCTGCTGTAAAACTCTGAGAGCAGCACATGGAGTGCTGTATGACATGAAGACAACTTTGTTAACAACCGGACTAAAAGGTGCCCAGCTTCCCACACACAAAACTTTTGGATGGCCTGTCTGGACTTGATTCATGAACAATATCAATCAAATATTGCAAAAGGACTGTCCAACATTAACTAAGGATGTGGCATGTGAATTGCTCAGCCAGAGGTGACTGACACAACTAAAATGTACGTTTAACCATTCCACTAACAGTTAATTGTATGCCAGGTGCAAGTTGGGAAAAAAAAACTGACGGTAAAAACAAAAAATGTCTGCACCCCCAGTGGCAAGAAAATGAGCACTGCGTTGCACACCTTTGATGCCGTAGGCCATAAAACGCAACTCCAATTGTTGACAGTATAGGTTCCAGTCCTCTTTCTGCCCGTTGAATACACAAAAAAAAGTGGCACATTCACAGAAGTGGCATGTCGAGATGCAGCTGTAGTAGTCTAAACCTGAGTGAGCTGAGTTATGCCCTCTAACAACTTTTGAATCTGCTGCTCCTGTAATCAATTGGCTTGAGACAATGACATCTCTGGTGATGGTACAGAAAGTACGATACAATTGAACACATATACTGTATGTGAGAACACTGCCACCAAACTAGAAACTCAAATCTTGCACTAAAACTAAAAACAACTTCAGCCAGCAGCATGAACGCAAAGTCACACTGGTACACACGTTAATAAACCATCTGGACTAAGCAGAAAAGACAAAAACTACTGACCGAGCGGGGTGGCGCAGTGGTTAGACACTGGACTCGCATTCAGGAGGACGACGGTTCAATCCCGCGTCCGGCCATCCTGATTTAGGTTTTCCGTGATTTCCCTAAATCACTCCAGGCAAATGCCGGGATGGTTCCTCTGAAAGGGCACGGCCGCCTTCCTTCCCAATCCTTCCCTAATCTGATGAGACCGATGACCACGCTGTCTGGTCTCCTTCCCCAAAACCAACCAACCAACAAAAACTACTAAGAAACTTGCTGCATAGACTGAAAACTGTTCCCAGGTGTAAGAGTCATGCATGCAAAGAATGCTGCTCTCTCACTGGGGGAACAGAAAAAGTGGGAAAACTAGCCACAGCAAAACTAACTAGCATACTACGAATAATATGAAAACATAAACTGCTCCAGCAAACAACCCAATACATGGAAAAACTCTTAAACCAGGCTGAAAGGGAACTGAAACCCGAAACTTGTGAGAGATGTCAACATCAAAACACACTTTTACCTTGTTGTCATTGAAGTATAGCAGACAAGAGGAGAGAAGACAACAACAACATTGTACTTCAACACACATGGACACAGACTCATCGCCACTGACATACGGCAGACAAGAGGAGAGAAAACAACCTCAAATGTACGTGACTCACATGGGAGAGGCATAAACCTCACCAATGAAGATTGGCAGATATAGAACAACACCAAAGAAAAACCCTTACCTCAAATCTATTGAAGTGTACTCGTACTGAGGAGTGATTGAAGACACTTTAAAACAATAACAGTATTTACATTTACAAAACCAAATTCAATGATAATGTTCTTGGATGAATATCCCCACAACTATATAAAAGAAATATCTCTCCTGTGATACTGTCTGTGGTGTGTCTACTTGACAAACCCTAGAGTCATGGTACATAGTGGTGTGAGGACCTGGGACATCATTGGGACAGCGCTGCCAGCATGTGATGGCTGATGCCCTGCTGGTGAAGACCATTATGCACTGGGCCAGGTCTGCTGGCACAAAGCATTGAGCTGAAACCGCTGGTACTGCCAACTTGTAGCACTGGAACTGACTTCATGGCACTTTGATGCCAAATTACCTGCTCTGATGACAGCACACTCTGCTGCAACAGATGCACTGCCTGTCAGCGAGGTTGGAACCCCCACATGCTGCGGAGGTGAAGTGTAACTTGATGGTAAACAGGCCAGGCCATACAAGGAAATATCTCACCATTGATGAAGCAGTTTACCCATGACCTCCTGGCAGTGCAGCTGCACACATGGCCTGCCTAGTGTGCAGGGAAACCAGTACTAGGTGACTAGGATACTAACTGTTTCGTTGCAGCCCAGATTCCTTTTTCTTAATCTGGTCTTTATCAAGTCAGTCAGTCATGCTCTGTGTCTCCATCTTGGCCTCAAACTTGGCCTCCATCAATTGTATTGGTATGTTTCCATCTGCCATTCTCTTTACATGCCTGAACTATTCTAACCTTTTCTGAATCCTCTCATTCACCATTTATAAACCATGTTATTTCCCAACATCTTCATTTCTCACTCTGTATCTGCAGGCTTTCCGTAACATACCACTTAGAAATTTCATTTCACTGGCTTGGATTCACCTCTCCTCTCTCCTGGTCCTTGTCCACCTCTCCAATGCATATGTCAGCATAGGTGTAAAGTATGTCTTCTACAGCACTTCCATGCTCTTCATTGGCAGCACCCTTCCCCAGACTAAGCCCCTCATGCATTGCTAAAATGTTTTGTTCTGTTGTACCCTTTTGCTGACTTTGCCTCCATTCTTTCATTCCCCATTATCACACCACCTAGATATTTAAAGTTACCCACAATTTCAATATCCTGTCCTTTAATATTGATTTTTCCCTTGCCTCCTCTGTCTCCTATGGTTGTCACCATACTCTTGCTTTCCTGACACTATATTTCATTTCATACTTCTCAATTTTTTTTCATTTACAATGTATATTTGTTCTTGTACATATTTACTGTTGGTTCCCCATACCACAGTATCATTAGAAAATAGCAGTTACTTGATCTCCCTTCCTCTATGAGCTTCTTCTGTCTATTTCACATTTTCATCCATCATCATTACAATAATAATGGTGACGTCACACTTCCTTGTCTCAATCCTGTAATATTTCTAAACCAACCAGTTCTTCCAACTTTGGACGGGGCACAGCTGAATCTTTTGGCACGCTTTACTTTAAGAATTTCTGTTGTTTGTTTCCCAGCTTCCTTTCTCTCCAAGGTTACTCATATATTTTCTCTGGGAGCTCCATGGTAAGCTTTCACTAAGGCAAGGAATGTTGTCACAGGCCTTTCCCATACTGCCAATGCCTTTCTCTCAACTGTCTCATACTACAGTGTAAAGATTGGGTCCACTGTTGATCTACCATATCTAAAGCCCTACCGCTCTTCTTCTAACTGACCTTCCATTTTCCCCACAATCTTCTTACCAGTATACTCTTCATTATTTTTGCTACTTGTGATCCCTCAATAATTGTCATGTACTTTTCTGTCTCCCTTCTTGAACACTGGAATTATTGTTTCCTTTCCCCATTCTTCAAACACATTCCTGAGTCCATATGCATCTTAGCAATCTATATAACCACTGTAGCCAATTAAGACCAGCTGCCTTAATCATCTCCACACTTATTTAAATCTTCCAGGTGCCTTTCCTGTTTTCATCCATCTGACTGTTAGTTCTACCTCTAACACTGTAATAACTTTATCTTCATCCAGGCAATATACCCATGCTGTACATCTACTCTCTTTTCAGTGCTGTTTTTTAAGTAGTATGTCAAAGTATTCTTTCCATCAGCTACCACTTTCTTACACTTCTTTATTCCGTTTTATCTCTGTTCTTTTCATAATATTTTTTTCTTTTACTGTGTCCTTCACCTGTACATTGCACAGCGGTGTGTCCTTGTCCTTTACCCTTTCAAGCATTCTGCCAAAGGTGTTTTCTCAGAGCTAAAGTTTATTTTTTTCAATGTGCATATCTGCCATGCAACACTCCTCTTTGTGATTGAGTAGTTGCTATACCATTCCAGATTTTTCATTGTTTGGTTTAACCATTGAGCAACCTAGACAACATAATACTACACAAATTTTGATGTAAAAATACACAATAGTTGGGTATATAAGCGCAAAGCAAAAAAATATGAATATCTACAAGTTCCACTACTTCATAATCAGCACCACATATGTCAATTAATACTCTTTTTCTCCAACAACTGATCTTGGTCCTCAATTGGTAAGACATGAAAGAAATAGGCCTACTCTCATATTTATATTCAAGGTTGTAATAATGTAGATTTGATTGTGCTGTTGAATTATAATGAATGAGTCCCAATTGTTTGAAACAGAATAGTGTGAAAAGTATACATTTCAAATTAAACCAAATACCCTATACAGATAGTAGCAGAAACTCTGCCTGAGAGTGTGTGACAACGATTGCAGCATGACCGGAAATGAATCCTAACAGTGTATGTAAACAAACATAGGAGAGCTTACTTGAAAGACAATTTGTTCATGAGCTGAAAATTGCTGGTAGAGGTGTTTTTTGTGCTTTATGTGGTTGCAATAATTACCAGCAACAAAGTAATCGAAAGTCTTTCTACAGATTCCCGAAGAATAAAGAAATGTAAATATTAATGTAAATTTTGTGGTTAGTTTCTTTCAATGAGTTAGTTGTACTTCTTCTGACTGAGAAAGTTGTTATTTATAACTTGGCTTTCATTATTTTTAGAAAAGCAGTGGGTTATTCATAGCAGGAGGGCAGATCTTGACGAAATTTTTAGGAAAGAAGAGCCAGAGCATTGAAATTGGAGTCACGTAGTATGCTCTCATCAGTTTGTAGAGAAGGACTTCAGGAAGAAGAATTTATTAAGCCAAGGGTAAGAATTGTTTGTAAAACAAAAAATGGCTATATTTAATGCCTGTCCAATATTTAGTTACATTACTGCCGTTACATAAAACTTTTTCTCCCAGTTTTAGTATTTGGCCTGGCTCTGTTCCTTCTGTTTTGCCTGATAGAAAGGAAAGTAATTTCAGATCAAGCCCAAACAAGAGAAAGAGAGAAGGGGAGGTGGAGCAACAAGAATCAGTCGCTAACATTCAGGCTAAAGTGGATAATAGTGTCATCTCCAAAGTGGAAAAAAAAAAGTGTGAAAATGTACCCATTAATTTTAAAGTGTAGAATGTTACAGAAAAGAGTATCAAGACAGAAAGGGGTGATCCGTGCTCTGAGATCAGAGTTGTGTATTTTAAAATGCAAAGTAATAGAATGCAGCTCTGCTAAAACCAATGTTTCTCATGATGTGGCAGGCCACTTTATAAACCTACAGGAATTTATGAAAAAAAGGAAACCTCTGGGAAGAAGGTATAAACAACGAGACAGTAGCTTTGCTTTGGCTCTTCATTTCTGTTCACCAAAATCGTACAGGATTTTGCAGAAATACTTTTGTTACCTACTTCCAAGAACATTGAGGAGCTGGCTGCAAAATTCAGACGTTAAGCCAGGTATCAATTACCTTACTGCTTGATTTGTTACAACTAAAAGCTGAAAAAAGGAAAAAATTGTCAGTAGTATTTGATGAACTGTCACTTAAGTCACTGTTAATCTACCATGCACAAAATGACTTATTCAAAGGTTTTGAGGACACTGGTGTAGAAATTTGTAGTGATTCAAAGTGCCAGTTATGTAAACAAGTCATTGTAGTGATGGTCAAAGGTCTGTACTTAAAGTTTAAGCAGATAATAGGTTATTATTTGTCCTGAGAAGTCCTGTCAGGGGAAATAATAAAAGATATGTTAATTAACATTTTCGTTTAAATTCAGAATAGTGGTCCCTAATACCTGAAACTGTAGTTTGTGATCAAGGTACAAATAACGAAAAAATGGGAAAATTCTGAGGTGTTAACTTAAAAAATCCGTTTATTGAAGTGAATGGAGAAAAAGTTTTTTTTTTTTTTTTCTTCGTCTATGATGCTCCTCACTTACTCAAGTCACTGAGGAATAATCTCAAGAAATATGATTTTCAGTGGAAAGGAAATGTCTGTAGCTGGACTCACACTGAAGAATTTTACAAGAAAGTCTCAGTAGTTGTACCTAGACAAAACTATGCATCACAAAACTGTGTGTCACGCTCACTCCATTGTCACCAATGAAAGTGTGTTTAGCAGTGAGAACCCTAAGTCACTCTGTTGCTTGTGAAACCGTATTTACTCGAATCTAAGCCGCACCTGAAAAACGTGACTCGAAATCAAGGAAAAAAAATCCACACCTGAAATTTGAGACTCAAAATTCAATGGGAGATAAAAGTTTTAGGACGCACCCCCAAATCGAAACATAGTTGGTCCATTGTACTATACAGCTACAGTAGTTTGGTTCGAGTCGTAAGCTTAGCAGTTAAGCTTTACCAGGTAGCCATTGCTATGCGTCAGACGCTCCGTCCGTATTTATACATCCCTTCCTTTTTCACGTGCTTCGTCTGATTTGAATCGATTGCGTATTTTTGTTTGATCTAATAAGTGCCGTTCTCTTTGTTATACGTGTTTACGTCACTCTAAGCTGAAAATGCATTATTGTACTGCGTCATGCACTATTTGTCGCATTCTGATAATGTGTGTTTACGACTTGTCGCCGCTCGCGGCATGGCTTGCTTTTGTGCGCGCTACCGCCGCTTACAATAAAAAAAGAGAGGAATTGTCTCATTAGCGAAACAATGGCAAGAGACTGCTATTTGTTGTTACTTACACTGCTGCTGTCTTTGATAATGATCAATAAGAACCAAATGATAAACTGCGTATGATAGAAGATGTTCTGAATGAGAGTTTAGCTAAAATTTTTCTCCGTTTGAAAATCTTTGCAGACGCCTCTTTTGTACATTACATTCTGCACAGAAATTAAAGTCATCTTCGATTTAAAAATTTAGTCAATTGCCGTGCTTCATTTCTGACTGTATCACTGTTGGGCATAAGAATATTATGAATATAAACATGACATGATATGTATATTCTTCCGCGTTTGCTGTTGCCTCACACTAGTTTCGTAGTTTATTAGGCAGACAGGATTTAAATGAGATAGCAGCAAACACGAAAGAATACATGGCAAAATTTTGTTATTCTTATGGTGAAGAGAATACTCCATGTGATTCTCAATTCATAAAAGTTCCTATTAGCAGCCATCTCTTCTCACAGGTAGGAAAAAATTCAGAACGTAGAGTTGGCCATATTGACAAACATCCCAAACAGTCTTGCCAGTCGGATTTTCGTAGTACATTGGAATGCTGCTACGTTCTAAGATGAACAATACGGAATTTGTATTTACTTCGTTGGATAATATATGAAAATGCAGTGGTCAAAACTCGGGGCGGAGAAAAAAGCTTGTCTTCCACCGTTTTTTAAATTTATTTACTGACGCAGAGGTTTTGGCGCCAGTATTTATCTCTGTGCCTGCAAAGCATGCCTGTGTAGCGCTACATATATTCGTCGGCTGAAGTTAGTTGTGGCGGCACCTACCAACATTTTTTAGAATTACCGCTTACTTTGCACTTGATTCTAAGCCGCTGGCGGTTTTTTGGATTACAAAAACCGGAAAAAAAGTGCGACTTAGATTCGAGTAAATACGGTATTCAAGTACATGTGAGACTTGGTGAGACAGGGTGATCCGCCGATCTTCTCGCATGCTTTGCTCAACCTTCAACACTGTCTCCTCAGAAATTGACAGTCTCCTGCTCCTTGTTCGTCGTGAATTTCGGTCCGACCAGCTGCAAACTCTCTACACCACTTACGAACGTTTTTGACATCCATGCACGACTCCCCGTACATTTCCGTCAATTTGTGATGGATTTCAATCGACTCAGTGCCCTTTGCTTTCAAAAACTGAATAATTGCGCGTGATTCACACTTGGCAGTAACATCCAACGGGAGCTCCATTCTCAACAGCTGCCACTACACTCTCATATATTCACATGGAACTGTCAGAATTTCTAACTTTTTGAACAACTCTTTATAGTGTGCCCTGTTACTGCTATTTGTTACTATTCGAACAGCTCTTTTCTGTATCTTGAAAATAGTTTGTATGTTTCCAGCACTTACCCCCCAAAACATTATTCCATAACTGAGGACTGAATACACATACCCAAAGTAGGCTACACAGGCGTCTAAAGCTAGCGAAATGAGGGATGCTCAACTACCGGACCTACCGATAGATGGCTCTAGCGCGTGCCGGCCAAAGATCATATCATTGAGTGTGGTCCGCCATATCTGAATTTGGCGAGAAACGAAGTGTCAAAACACGGATGAAAATGTTTTTCGTTCTGCGCCCTGATAAGTCTTTTATACTGGATGTTCTAGATATCTACACATCAACATAATGAAGTGTTTCTAATCTAGCGAGAAAAAATAGTGACAGTTCTGCTATGAAATTCCTAAATTCGAGTGTGTTTTGGAAGTTTAACAAGCTGGCCTATAAATTGTTTACTATTAATTTTATGAGCGCTTTACTTATTTGCCTGTTTTAAAATACTATTTAAGATTCAATGGATCTCAACAAATTACCTTGGTTGCCAAAGCTTTTAACTGCAGGTATAATACGGAAAATCAAGGTTGGAAAACAGTGAAGACGTCTCTTGAAAAAAAGTTGACTGACAACAGAAATTACAACTGAACTATTAAAGTATTACTTAGTTATAAACGGAAAAACTGTTATTTTTCTTTATCTGAAGTGATGCATTACCGATCTAGATATATACTGACACTGTAATTGCAACATGCACTTACGAATTTGGCTCTCTCTTTGATCAGAAATTTAAATGCCATGATTTTATTAACGCCTGTACATGACACGGTGTATTTTAACTGAGTGATAAAGTAGAAGCACCAGTTTTTGACAGTGCTTCAGTCTTTGATACGAGACAAGAAATACATTTAAATGAGACAAACACAAAGGCCAACGTTAAGGCTCCTCTTTAATGCATAACTGGTATCATTTGGAAGTTAAGTGTAGTAATAATATTACATTGGACTGATCCATGATGATGTAGGAAGTGAAGGAACTTGTTGAAAATAACATCGATCACAGCTGTTAATTTTAAGGTTGGGCTGTCTAAAAACTGTAATTTTCCAGTCTGACGCGGTTCTAGGCGCTCAGTCCGGAACCGCGCGACTGCTACGGTCGCAGGTTCGAATCCTGCCTCGGGCATGGATGTGTGTGATGTCCTTAGGTTAGTTAGGTTTAAATAGTTCTAAGTTCTAGGGGACTGATGACCACAGATGTTAAGTCCCATAGTGCTCAGAGCCATTTGAACCATTTTTTTCCAGTCTGACACCCAAATAATGACTGGTACCATGGTTTTATTTTAAAATTGAATTCAAAACATGTCAGTGAGCAAAATTAATTACACTATGAATTACAACCATGGAATTTTATTTCTGTGAATCTTGGTTCCAGTCTTTGACATGGTGTCAATCACTGGAATGACTGGTTGTCATGATACGGCCCAAGCAAAAAACAAACCTGAAAGCGAAAGCTGCAGAAGCTGGCCAGACACGCACCCCAATGACTGCTACAATCTGTGTGAGACCAGGGTGACATTATATTGCAAATTTAGTGTAAATAGTTCCATATTGTCTGAATTTGTCCTATACTGACAGGACATTCTAATCCAGTCGATTTTCTTATCTGCAAAAGTACACTAGCCAATACCAGTGGTACAAAGGTAGCGCCAAATTACAAACTATCCAGTAACAACAGAAGTATTGCTGGTCAATGTACAGTAAATAATATGTAATAACCTGAGAAATTCAGAGTTGGTTTGAAGAAATAGAACAGCATTTGGAAAGAGTAACATTTTGAAAATAACAAATGACACAAGTAGGGTTTTCAGTTCTTATGAAACCTTACTTAATTCTCTCTCTCTCTCTCTCTCTCTCTCTCTGTCTCTCTTTCTTCTTCTTCTTCTTCTTCTTCTTCCTCTCTCTTGTCCATTCTCAAGGGAAAAATGTAATAAAATAAAAGTGCAAGAAAGTTGTGTACAATGTTGGAAATGATGAAAAAGAAAATCTCACTATGCTTTTAATAGCATATGCATATATATATATATATATATATATATATATATATATCCCCTCCTTCACGTGAAGAGTATTCCTGTAATAATAGCTAATAGCATACCAAGAACATGAGGGTGTCACAGTGGAGATTTGTTTTCTGGTACAGACGTCTGATACAACTATTCCACAGCAAGACTTACTTTCAATAGGTGTGGTAGCAGTGCATTCCCATAGGATAACAGAATAATATGTCCTCCAGGAATCACATTGGGTACACCACTTACAGCATAAACTGTACAGCAACTACAATGTTTTGTGAGCAAGTAATACCAGTCAGTATCTTTAATTTTAACATAAGTCTTGACTCCATTAATTACCTGCTTATACGTGTGCTTGTACTACAGGTTATTGGTAAAGCAAATACTTATTGAATAGGTCTTCACACTTTTAATACTTAGCAGAAATTCTGAAAAAGTAAATTCTTTTATTACTGTATCACCTCTATGGTGAATTAAGAGGTACTGACTGGTTTCGTTGAACATTTAATAGAAGCCTTCTTTTTACCTGCTCTTGATAAAGAGCCATTCCAAGTTCTGTACATTACAATCTCTCGCATTTTTCATGAGGTTTGTTATTCTGTACATTAATATTTCTTCTTCTAAATGGTAAATATTGCATTCAGACATTGTTGGTATTAAAGGTAATTCATGAAATAAATTATATTTAAACCAGAAAATTATAGGTTCCACATGACACATGAAAAGTACCTTGTTACACACATGTATGTACAGATTTCAAAATGTCTGTGAATTTGAGTTACAAACTTTTTTAAATAGAAATATGAAGATCACAATACTTTGGGTCTGCAATAGCTCAAACGTAAAATACCTTAGTTCCCTATGGGAAACTTTGTTCTTTACGTGACTCGAGCAACTGCTTTCACTCTTAATGTAAAACTAAATGGTTTATGTTAAAGTTAACTTGCAAAAAGTGTAACCATTGTTACATAATTTCTGTGAAGTAAGATTCCTTAATGTTAATTCCTTCCTTTGTCATCGTAACTTGATAATTTCAGTTCCATATGTGACATATGCCCTAAAAAAAAAAATGAAATGCTGTTATTACCATGACCAAACAAAATCTTTTTACCTGTAGTACACAGTTCAAATCAGCAAAAAGTGTAACTGTATAATTAAGGTAAATGTTGATGAAAATTAGGCATGTAACATGAATACTGAAATTTCCTAATCCGCAGCTTGTGGTCGTGTGGTAGCGTTCTCGCTTCCCGCGCCCGGGTTCGGTTCCCGGCGGGGTCAGGGATTTTCTCTGCCTCGTGATGACTGGGTGTTGTGTGATGTCCTTTGGTTAGTTAAGTTTAAGTAGTTCTAAGTTCTAGGGGACTAATGACCATAGATGTTAAGTCCCATAGTGCTCAGAGCCATTTGAACCATTTTTTGAAATTTCCTAGATTTCCAAGTGTATCTGTAATCACTGTATTCAGTACTTTGTAGTGCTAGAAAGATAATTATATATGATTATTTGCATTCTCTTCCCCTCCCCCCTCCCTCAACACATGAAAATATAATAGAAAGACCTCCTAGCAAAATAAAGACAAAATTCAGAAAATTAGGTTTTGCCTGAATCAGGCCCCCTTATTCTAGAATGGTTCTAAAGTAATAAGAATGCTTACGATCAATTGGAATAATGTGTTCATTCTAGGAAGTATTAAAACAAGAATTAAGAGAGTAACAATTTTATTGCTCTTATGTTGCAGAGTATCCACAAACATTACTGTTTGAAACATAGGGCCACTGCATACTCCATTAGATCACACCCATTCTGTGATTAAACTGTTTTCTTAAAGTGAAAAATTCAAGTTAACATAGTTATTGAGGGAAATATTTTCTCACACTGAAAGCTATCTGTCAAATAAGTCTCAGAACTTTTTTTTTCATTAATTTCACAGAAATCACCTGTTTTTAACGCAAGTGCATGTTTTGTAACACCAAACATCTTAAAATAAGCTTATATAATAAACAATTATAATTTTGTTACAATATCTACACAGGATGTAAAGAGTTAATTTTACTTCAATGTGATTCATCCTTTGAAGTTCATCATTATACAACAACAAATCTATGGACAAAATAGTTTTAAAAAATCTGTCAAAATGTCACACCCATCTGCAGGAAATGTACCAATACATAATCTTTTCCAATTTGAGCACTATACATGATTAAACAATATGAGTTTATTTAACTTCTGCCTTATACTTGATTTGTTGTTTAAAATTTTCTCAGCAGGCTTATTTTTTTCCATATGTTTTTAAGTGTGTACAGGAGTACAGGGCAATCTTACAAACAAGTTGAGTCTGATGTAAGTCCTCAATCCCAATTTCATAATGGTAATCATGACTAAGAGCAGGAGCAGGAGATGGGAAATCTACAAATTTAATTTTAACACAATGCAAAATCTTGGCCTGTATATATTTCTGTCGCATATCCCCAGCAATCACAAACATCTGAAACAGTTTCTGAGTATTCTACAACAGAGTACATGCAGTCACTTGTTTTAACCAGTTTTCCCCAGTTAACAAAATTTACAAATGCATTTTTATTGGCCATATTGGGAAAAGCATAGAGATAAATACATTCTAATGCAGATTTAACTACTGATGGCTTCAGTATGTGAAGACAGTCTTTGCATGTGATCTGCCTTGAAAGGCGCAATGACACATACCCTGCAATATAATAGAGTATGTTTTGCTTGAAAAATTAGAACTTAATCTTATCATCAAGAATTGCACACCACTTCTCTACTTCATTTTCTGCAGCACTTTCATCACTTTCTACTGCATGCTTTGTCCACAACTCGTGGTCGTGCGGTAGCGTTCTCGCTTCCCGCGCCTCGTTCCCGGGTTCGATTCCCGGCGGGGTCAGGGATTTTCTCTGCCTCGTGATGACTGGGTGTTGTGTGATGTACTCAGGTTAGTTAGGTTTAAGTAGTTCTAAGTTCAGGAGACTGATGACCATAGATGTTAAGTCCCATAGTGCTCAGAGCCATTTCAACCATTTTGAACTACATGCTTTCTTGCATGAAAATCATAAACAGGTGGCAAACAACACACATTAAAATTTGAGCAATTCCCATTCATTGCAGTGACACTGTTACTCAAGAGCAACTTTCTCATGGCACATTTGAACTGGTATGCATTTGCAATGTTGTTCCAACCACCTCTGGACTGAATACTGGAAAAAAAAAGCTCTATGTGGTTTTGTGACAGTTTATAAGTTAGCAAATACTTCAGAGGAGATTCAACACGAAGCATAATTGCCAGAGCTATGTGCCTGACTGATTGGATATTGAAAATTGTCCCAAAAGCAAAAGTATTTCTTGCATGGAGCAGCAATGGAACACCAATGATTTTTAAGCTTTTGATATAATTTTCAGTGTCTCTGAAAATACCAAGCCAATAAGATTTGTTGTCAAGTCTCAGGGGGCTCTTATACCCTTTACCTAATGGATTTCTGGAGTTCAGAATATCAAAAATCCTATTAATATAATACAAAAATTTTACTGTTGCTTCACTTCCTTTAAAATTTGGATCACCAACCCTCCTCAAAAACTATATACTATCTGCCATGCTAGAACTCAAAAGTCTGTGCAGCTAATGAAACATTCATTTTTCTATTTACACTACTTATACGTTGTCCTGATAGTTTGTTGGCAGATGTCATACCTTCTTCTTGTTGTACCTTGTTCAATTTCTCAATGAAATGCCATCTAATAATGCCAGTTGGAGACTCAATAGCAGATACTTCTGCTAGAGCATTTCTGGCAAACTTAATCATATACATGCCAAAGATACAATAAACATTGTATTTTTCCACAGGATGAGGAAAGTAGCTTTTAAAATCACCCTTGGAAAAATTTAAAGTACAGCCAAGTGAACGTAAAGTGCTTATATTTACGTTACAGCCATCACATGTAACACACCAAACCCTAATGCCAGAACTATACAGCCTCTCTAAAGCAGATTTTATCAGTGTGGCCTGATTATTTGCCTGTACACCGTTGATAAAGAAATATGCAATCGGGCATTTAAATTTGCCTTTATTAGAGACAAGCACGAAAACCAGAGCCTCAGATGCCTCTATTACTTCTTTTGACTGAGGCACTTCCCCACCAAAGTCTAAAAACCCTGTGTACTGCTTAGTTCCTTGGTCCCAAACTACTTGCTTCCTAATTCCCATACTGTCTACAATTAGACATGAATCGCTGAACTGGTCCCTTACAATTGGGTTCAAATCAATGTACTTGAAAACATCTTTTAAGAAGCCAGGTTCACAGTCTACACTTGCCACCCATTTGGAAATCAATGATGTATGGGGCAGAGGCATTAATTTTTGCTGGTATTCATATGCTGCTGGTGAATAAAAGTACACAGTCATAGCAAACATTTTCACATTTGTTGTGTATCTATTACCCTTTGACGAGAGAGAGGTGTTAACTACATTGCACATTAATTCCACTTGTGTTCCTTTCTGATGATTGAGGAAGTTATGTAACTTCTCAGGAAGATGCCCCTTCTCCTTCAATGAACTTATGATGTCATCCATGGAAAACACTTTCTTCTTCGAAGTTTTTCACGGACACACTTCAGTTTACGTTTTAATTCGTGCACAATGTCTGAGGAAAAAAAAATGCAAGTTTCGGTAGCCATGTCTTCCATTTCTACTTTCGACTGTATACCACAATCAATTACTGAAGAATCAACTGCACTCTGAAATAAAGAAATAATTTCGTTATATATGATTGAAATAACTCAAGGCTTGATGAAAAAATATTATAAGAAAACGATGGGGGTGTGAAAACATCCTTATACTAACGTTTTCGACACAATTCGCAGCTTCTGCATTGGATAAGTGGGACATGCTTTCCACGGAAGAATTCTCATTGACAACATTCTCCCCGCAATCAGTAGCGTCTGCAATAGGCAAATCGAGCACGGATTCCATGACAAAACGCTAAAAACAAAAATATGGACCTGTATTACAACATTGCTTAGACCTATGTAGCGTACGAAATAAATTCACAAAAGTAAAAAGCACACACATAGCAAGGAAATTAATTAGATACCTCAAATGGAGAATCATCGTTGTCACTCAAAATCCTAACAACATGTCGTCGTGGCTGTTTATTTGGTGGCATCAAATGTGTCGGAAAGTCAAAAACTGATGGCACTGCTTCGGGTTTGAGACGTTTCTTCCACGTGCCAGGGCTCACTACGTAATCATCTTGTCGGAAATGGTTTCCGCAAAGTAACTGCAAGACGTAGGATTAAAATCTTTCCGCTTCACGGAAGTAATCCACGTATTTAGTAGCTCTGGGTGCTTTAGAGGAAACCTGGTCAAAAACATCGAATTAGCAAACGCACTAAGTCTGTATTTTTATCGCATTGTATCCGTAGTCCTATTACCTGTGAAATGGTAAGTCACTCTCCTTACTCCACCGCTTCGTACAATTGAAAGCGGAACAAGAAATCACCATTTCGATAATCCATAATTCCTTATACACCGTACAGACCGAGAGAAACTTCTTGCCAAATTCGAATATGGCGGGCAATACAGACGACAGTAATCAGCTGGTAGAGCCATCTATCGGTAGGTCCGGTAGTTGAGCATCCCTCATTTCGCTAGCTTTAGACGCCTGTGTAGGCTACTTGCAAGGATGAAATATTGCACACTGGTGCAAGGATTCGCAGAGTGTAACATGCTGAATATAGCCTCTTTGCTAAAATTCTCAGATGCCCTGTCCATTTTAGCTGACAGTCTACATTCATCCCCAAGAATTTGCTATCTGTTACACAATCAAGTACCTTATTGTTTACTTTCAGTGTAATGTCAATGGGTTTTTTCTTTAGTTGGAAGTTTGTACAGTTTGTCTTTTTGACATTTAAAGTTACTTTATTCTTTAGTGACCAACTGTGGATGTCTCTGTGAGCTTCATTGGATTTTTCTATTAACAATGTTGAGCTTTTGTCTGTAATCACTACAGTGCTGTTATCAGCAAACAGTATTTTTTCCCCGTGCCTGACACACTGTGGGAAATCATATATATATATATATATATATATATATATATATATATATATATATATATATATATATATAAGGAAGAGGATTGGGCCCAGTAAACTTCCCTGGGGGACACCTATGTTAATATATATTGGATCAGATAAGTGTTTAACTGCCAATCTTTTGCAAAAATGTGAGATTTCAACTCTTTGCACCCTGTTTTCCAGGTATGATTTAAACCATTGCTTTGCTGTACCCCTTATTCCTAATATTTCTAATTTGTGTAATAACATTCTCTGGTCAACTGTGTCAAAAACCTTTGATAAATTCAACAAAATGAGTGTGCAGAATTCTTGTGTTCTACAATGTCTGACATTTTTTAGGTGGCATTTTAGAAATTTTTTATTGGAAAGCACTTGTGAAGTTAGAAACGAATTGGTCTATAGATTGATGAGTCAGTGCTGCTGTAGAGGGTGTTTACGAAATTTGTTTCCTCTTATTGGCCAACAAATACTTTTCGGTGCTGATTAAAGCATATGTTAATAAAATAACAACCTTTCTGCATCTCAGTCTTCGAAAAAGAATGGCAAACTGCAGTAATTTATGCATGTGTGATGAAATAACTTTCGTAAGACATCAATTAATAATAATCAATTAATAATTTATTCCACAGCAATTGTTTATTCTACAGCAATTGTTTATTCCACAGCAAAAATGTTTCGTTTATGCCAAGATTCCCAAACTATGATTCATTAAATGCCTTCTTGTGCGCATTACTTTATGTATGAGAGCCAAATCCAAGACATCTCGTACTTCATTTCATGCTTGTATTAGCTGCTAGCAGCCGATCAAAATATAGTTATCATTTCGAGCCTCTAGATGCCACAGGTGTGCGCTGTTGCGTGGGGAACTAATGCATTCTTGTGTAAGTTTCAGCTAGTATACTTACAGGCTATTTGTTGAAACAGATATGTTAAGCTTCATGTTTAATAATGTATACATTTGCATTAATAACATTCTGTGTGTATATAGGCAGTAAAGTATTATCACAAAGAAAAGCTGATGTGAAAACATGTCTCTTATGAATAAGCAATCATTGGCATATTATTCAACTGAATTACATTTGAGTTGAATAGACAACATATATGACGATGTGTATATGAGATAATGAATGAATGAATGTTCACCAACTGTATAACAATGCAATGTCCATTTGAAAATTTGACGATGTGTGACGTGACCACACGTCTCGCTTTGGGCGGGGGAGTCCGCTTTCAGGCTGTCTGTCCCGTTGTCCCAGCCAGAGCAAAAAGTCGCACTTTTTCAAACAGGTCAAATGATAATTGGTTACTCATTACATTCGAAACGCGCAGGTGATGGCTGCAGTGCGGGCGGCGTGGAGAAAGAGCGAGTAATATGCAAGAGCGAATAGACGCTGTCACTCAACTCAGCCAACAATAACATTGAGCGAGTGCGATATTATTCTGGCACACGTGCACAATCAAACAACTCATCCAACGTTTTCGTGTTTGTAACACTAGATAAATGCCTAAACGCAACTGTACCTTCAATATTGTTTTGCAAAATAAATATCCATGTATAAAAAAGGAGTGGTACATCAGATTTTACGTGTGGAAAGTGAAGTACTGATTTTAGTGTTTGTCATGGTGGTGTCAGCGATATTGAAAAACATTTAAAATCGGAAAAAACACAGGCTTTCCGGTTAAGCTGCTGCTTCCAGGTCGTCAAATCTTGCTTTTTTTTTTTTTTTTTTTTTTCAAAAGAAACGATTTGCCGACTTCAAAATATTTGGATGTTGCAGCAGCAGAATGTGCATGGGCGTATCAGACAGTTCAAGAAAATAGCAGCTTTCGCTCAGATGACTGTGCCTCTAATTTGAACATGTTTTGAGAAAAAAATTTAGTTGTGCTCATACAAAATCCCATGGTATTGTTGTAAATGTGCTGGCATCTATTGTGATGGATGAATTGAAAGAGCATCTTTGTGAAGCCCTCTGCATATGTTTATTAACAGATACCGGTACTTAAAATCGTGGCTCAGTAAAATTATTCCCTTTTTTTATTTGACTTTTTTTTACCTTATGAATTGCGAAAGTCAAGATTTTAGGGTTCCAAGGACACCTGGTGAAACATCGGATATTGTTGTCGGTTATTTGAAGGAGGTATTATTGTGCAATGGTTTAAATAAAAAAATTGTCGCATTTTGTGGAGGCAATACTGACTGCAAATTTAGAGGAAAAAACTAAAAAGGGAATAACAATGTTCGTGCAAAACTGAACCTAGCACTTTGAAGGCAACTCACTGGGAATGGATGTGCAGCCCATATAGTTCACAATACGATCAAAATAACTTCACATTGTCTCCTTGTGGACCTTGTATGTGTCACTGTAATAATTTACACTTTTTCGTTCACGTTAATTCTGGCGCTTGAACAAATTTTAAAAATATTTTAGCCCTTAGAATGCTATTTTCTAAGCATTTATAATTATCCAAATATTTTAAAAACAGTTTTCGAAAATCCCTCACCAGAATTATGGTTATACTTTTTGCATGCACAGGCAGTGACTTTCAATCAAATGGTGTTAAAAATTGAAGCATAATGCGTGTGTGCTGTAGAATCTATAAAGTAAATTGAGCATCTCCAAGACTAGCAAAGAATAGTTGGATCAGTGGTATCAGTTCAATGCGCTTAGAAGTGTTTGAATGGGCAACTTTGACAAAAGTACCTGCATGGGAGTACATACAGAATGTTACAGATTTGCTAATTACACAAGGATTTCTTAGCAGAAACCAAGATATAGACATATTCGATGAGTTTTTTTTTCTTATTTCCAAGCACATCACAGATGAAAAATTATCAAGCTGGAATTTGGGTGGAATTTTTCACACATTTCCCTGACAACAATCTCAACTATACGAAATTTCTTATAATTATTGAATGCATTTTATATTTGCCTGGAAGTAATGCATCTGTCAAGAGTTTTTTCTCTAATGAATAAGGTATGGACAAATGACAAAACATAGTTAAGTGTCGCAGTTTTTAAAGCCATTAGGATTTAATGACTGTGAGAACTTAAAATTATGTGCATTCTAAAGTGTAACAGCTAGAGGGGGTTGTTCACGGACAAATGGGTCCCAAGGAACAGTCCACTAAAGTGAACAGATGGATTGAGAAAATACACACATCAAAAAATTTTGCATCAACTCGGTTCCCAGAACACCTGAAGATAGACGTTGACTGTGGATATTGTATCACAGACACAGTCCCTTTGACTATTCAGAGATGTCTCTAAACCTGTCCAAGATGTAAACAACCATGCATGAGCCCTGCCTATTAGCCCAAGGGGGTCCACAGCTGATCAGTTCCAGTCATTCCACCAGGAAGGAGGTACACGGCTCGTGTTGTTTGTAGTTCAACCATGCCTAGATGGTGAATACCGCGGTTCGACCGCGTCCGCATTGTTACTTTGTGCAGGATGGGCTCTCAACATGGGAATTGCCCAGGCATCTTGAAGTTAACCAAAGCAATTTTGTTAGGACATGGAGGAGATACAGAGAGACAGGAACTGTCGATGAAATGCCGCGCAAGGGCTACTACTGCAGTGGATGACCGCTACCTACGGATTATGGTTCGGAGGAACACCGACAGCAACGCCACCATGTTGAATAATGCTTTTCGTGCAGCCACAGGACGTCGTGTTACGACTCAAACTGTGCGCAATGGGCTGCATGATGCGCAAATTCACTCACGACGTCCATGGTGAGGTCCATCTTTGCAACCACGACACCATGCAGCATGGTACAGGTAGGTCCAACAACGTGCCGAATGAACCGTTCAGGATTGGCATCATGTTCTCCTCTCCGATGAGTGTTGCAAATATCTCCAACCAGACAATCGTCGGAGACGTGTCTGGAGGAAACCCGATCAGGCTGAACGCCTTAGACACACTCTCCAGAGCGTGCAGCGTGGTGCTGGTTCCCTGCTGTTTTGGCATTATGTGGGGTTGGCATTATGTAGGGCCGACGTACGCCACTGGTTGTCATGGCAGGTGCCGTAATGGCTGTACGATACGTGAATGCCATCCTGCAACCAATAGTCTTCATGGACAACAATTCGCGCTCCCATCGTGCACATGTTGTGAATGATTTCCTTCAGGATAACGACATCGGTTGACTACAGTTGCCAGCGTGTTCTCCAGACATGAACCCTATCGAATATGCCTGGGATAGATGGAAAACGGCTGTTTATGGACGACGTGATCCATCAACCACTCTGAACGATCTACGCCGAATCGTCGTTGAGGAGTAGGATAATCTCAACCAACAGTGCCTTGATGAAGTTGTGGATAGTGTGGCACGACGAATATAGGCATGCATCAATGCAAGAAGACTTGCTAATGGGTATTAGAGGTACCGACGTGTGCAGTAATCTGGACCACCACTTCTGAAGGTCCCGCTGTGTGGTGATACAACATGTAATGTGTGATTTTCATGAGCAATCAAAATGGCTGACGTGACGTTTATATGGATCTCTGTTCCAATTTTCTGTACAGGTTCCGGAACTCTCGGAACCGAGGTAACGCATAACTGTTTTTGATGTGTGTGCTTCTGAGGAACAGTTGTTCACTGCTCACTTTCGTCATAGCTGGTCTCGTTTCCCCCTTGGTCTCGTTCTTTTCTGGACCGTTAATGGTTCCACGTTACATTTCCACTTTTTTAAAATTTTATGACAGACTCACATAAAAATTAAGTTGTATGTAATATATACATTTTTTCAGGCAGTAAAAAAATCTGTTTCCGTCTTCATTGTTCAGATCAGCTGAAACTTCTTTATTTAAATGTGTGTAAATTGCTGAATGACTGAGAACATGAAATTTCTACGTTATTCGATTCTGCAACAGCTGAGTACAACTGAACGTACTGAGCCTACTTTCTCTTTACTTTTTCGTATCATGTCAACACTGACCCACAATATTCTAGCGCAACGCAATCTGACTGCTCAAATAATTAAACTTGACTTGAAATTATTAATTCAAAAGAATTTCCCTGACTAAAAAGAAATCTTAACAATAACCTATACATTTCATTAAGCACTTATCTCACAAAAATCTTCATTGTGCTAACTACTGCAATACAGCAAGCATCAATACCGCCAGCTAAATAAAAGATTCTAACTACTAAAGCCACTACTACTAATAGACATGTGGTTAGCAAAGGAAAGACTTTGTTGCAAACCGAATAATGTATTTTTTTTTACCTTAATAACGTGACATCCAGTTCAGAAACGAATATAAATCTTCATTGACACAAAGGTATATAATCATGAATAATATTCAATCTCCAAGTGAAACATGTACAAATCGTTAGCCTATGCTAACACTTCAGACCTCTACCCTCCATCAATGCTAACTTCTCTCATGTAACATCCATCATTGCTGAATGTTCACCTCCAACTGCCCAACAGTACTTCCATCACTGCTGGCGACTAACTTCCAACTGCCCAACAGTGCTGGCGATTATCTTCCAACAATGAGTCTGACCAGCCACAGAGTCTCTTACAAAGAAAGCGCAGTCAGAGATCCAATGCAAAGCGCTGCCAACACAGAAGCAGCCCACTTACATAGCCCCTCTGCTCCCCACAAAAAATTTTACTAATTGGTTGGTTGGTTGTTTGGGGAAGGAGACCAGACAGCGTGGTCATCGGTCTCATCGAATTAGGGAAGGATGGGCAAGGAAGTCGGCCGTGCCCTTTCAGAGGAACCATCCCGGCATTTGCCTGGAGTGATTTAGGGAAATCACGGAAAACCTAAATCAGGATGGCCGGACGCGGGATTGAACCGTCGTCCTCCCGAATGCGAGTCCAGTGTCTAACCACTGCGCCACCTCGCTCGGTTTTTACTAATTATTTTGGGCAGTGGACAAGATAAATTTGTTAAAATTTTTTATATTAACAATATCAAATAGATCAAATACACACAATTATTAATGCACTGCTGGTCAAACTCAAATATTGTCTTCATGGTCCCTAAAGACAGTCCTAATCATACATCAGATTAGTAGTCTATGACAGTTTTATCCAGAAAGTCTGAGCAGTAAAACAAAATGCACACACAAGTAGTGGATCACCATGCCGTCTTGAAGAAGTGTTGTCCTCCCAACGGAAACACAGTGCTGACTCTTGACATGAAGATTGGTAATGGGCCACAACAGAGAAAACCCACAGCAGAGTCAGTCAAAGTGTTGAAGAATATTGGTAGAATTAGTAGGTCACCACAGAGCAGACCCACAGTGTTTCTTGTAGAGATTATGGTAGTAGTGGGCCACCAAGGGTGTAGACCCACAGTAGTCCTTGTAGAGATTATGGTAGTAGTGGGCCACCAAGGGTGCAGACCCACTGTAGTCCTTGTAGAGATTATGGTAGTAGTGGGCCACCAAGGGTGCAGACCCACTGTAGTCCTTGTAGAGATAGCCAGCAGCCATCCATTGTGCAGGTGCACAATCACAATTGAAGAGTCTTGCGGATAATAAAGCAAGTCCATAAACCAACACTTATGCACAAACTTTTTTTTTTTTTTTTTGTTATGTCCTTAGAGCCAGAAATGCTGTTAACCAGACCCTTGGTCAATAATCAACATGCATCCAAACACTAGCCTCTGAGATTTTACACATACAGCATGACCAAAAGAAATGTGTGCAGTAAAATGAATCCCTACAATTTACTTAATTTAAAGAACCACTACCTTTACAATTTCACAGCATAAGAATACAATTACAAAAGTACAGAAAACATCATTAAAGAACATAATAATACAGATAACATTTATAGTAATATAGGCTTTACAAAGGGATAGAAATAAGTATATACATGAGTATTCTAGGAATTGTGACATAAGTAAATAAATGAAAAAAATCAGAATATCCATTGAAACATTAACTTGACACATGAGCATTGAAAGAAAACAGAACAAAATAAATAAATCTCTAAACATCCTTCCAAAGTAAAGAATATATTAGATTTGAGAATAACAGTATTCGCCATCATAGTAAGTGCAACTTAGTACTAGAAGAGAAAAATTCAATTAATCTTATCAGGTAACTACACAGAGGCAGGAAAAACACAGATACACAAGGGTACACGTAAACTCATGGCGGAATAACACAAAAGGAAAGGACAGGGTTTGTTTTCAGTGTAACATTTGGTACTGCAGCACATGTGACACTTCATTTCCAATCAAGATTTCGTTTTTCCATAGATTTTTTCTTATTATTTCAACATTTCTCCCAGTACTTACTGTAACCTACATCTTTCAGAATTGCTTAGTGTATTCATCTCTTGGTCTCCCTCTACGATTTTTACCCTCCATGCTGCCCTCCAATGCTAAATTTGTGATCCCTTGATGCCTCAGAACATGTCCTACCAACCGATCCCTTTCTTCTTGTCAAGTTCTGCCACAAACTCCTCTTCTCCCCAATTCTATTCAATACCTCCTCACTAGTTATGTGATCTACCCATCTAATCATCAACATCCTTCTGTAGCACCACATTTCGAAGGCTTCTATTCTCTTCTTGTCTAAACTGTTTATCGTCCATGTTTCACTTCCATACATGGCTACACTCCATACAAATACTTTCAGAAACGACTTCCTGACACTTAAATCTATACTCGATGTTAACAAATTTCTCTCCTTCAGAAACGCTTTTCTTGCCATTGCCAGTCTACATTTTATATCCTCTCTAATTCGACCATCATCAGTTATTTTGCTCCCCTAATAGCAAAACTCCTTTACTACTTTAAGTGTCTCATTTCCTAATCTAATTCCCTCAGCATCACCCGACTTGATTCGACTACATTCCATTATCCTCGTTTTGCTTTTGTTGATGTTCATCTTATATCCTCCTTTCAAGACGCTATCCATTCCGTTCAACTGCTCTTCCAAGTCCTTTGCTGTCTCTGACAGAATTACAATGCCATCGGCGAAACCTCAAAGTTTTTATTTCTTCTCCATGGATTTTAATACCTACTCCGAATTTTTCTTTTGTTTCCTTCACTGCTTGCTCAATATACAGATTGAATAACATTGGGGAGAGGCTACAACCCTATCCCACTCCCTGCCCAACCACTGCTTCCCTTTCATGCCCCTCAACTCTTATAGCTGCCATTTTGTTTCTGTACAAATTGTAAACAGCCTTTAGTTCCCTGTATTTTACCCCTGCTACCTTCAGAATCTGAAAGAGAGTATTCCAGTCAACATTGTCAAAAGCTTTCTCTAAGTCTACAAATGCTAGAAACGTAGGTTTGCCTTTCCTTAATCTAGCTTCCAAGATAAGTCGTAGGGTCAGTATTGCCTCATGTGTTCCAATATTTCTACGGAATCCAAACTGATCTGCCCCGAGGTCGGCTTTTACTAGTTTTTCCATTCGTCTGT
This sequence comes from Schistocerca nitens, assembly GCF_023898315.1. NCBI lineage: Eukaryota > Metazoa > Arthropoda > Insecta > Orthoptera > Acrididae > Schistocerca > Schistocerca nitens. The sequence continues at coordinate 248,635,963 of NC_064618.1, read as the reverse complement.
AAAGAATTCGCGTTAGTATTTTGCAGCCGGGACTTATTAAACTGATAGTTCGTTATTTTTCACATCTGTCAACACCTGCTTTCTTTGAGATTAGAATTATTATATTCTTCTTGAAGTCTGAGGGTATTTCGCGTGTCTCATACATCTTGCTCACCAGAAGGTAGACTTTTGTCAGGACTGGCTCTCCCAAGGCCGTCAGTAGTTCGAATGGAATGTTATCTACTCCCGGGGCCTTGTTTCGACTCAGGTCTTTCAGTGCTCTGTCAAACTCTTCACGTAATATCATATCTCCCTTTTCATCTTCATCTACATCCTCTTCCATTTCCATAATATTGTCCTCAAATACATCGCTCTTGTATAGACCCTCTATATACTCCTTCCACCTTTCTGCTTTCCCTTCTTTGCTTAGAACTGGGTTTCCTTCTAAGCTCTTGATATTCATACAAGTGGTTCTCTTTTCTCCAAAGGTCTGTTTAATTTTCCTGTAGGCAGTATCTATCTTACCCCTAGTGAGATAAGCCTCTACATCCTTACAATTGTCCTCTAGCCATGCCTGCTTAGCCATTTTGCGCTTCCTGTCTATCTCATTTTTGAGACGTTTGTATTCCTTTTTGCCTGCTTCATTTACTGCATTTTTATATTTTCTCCTTTCATCAGTTAAATTCAGTAGTTCTTCTGTCACCCAAGGATTTCTACTAGCCCTCGTCTTTTTACCTACTTGATCCTCTGCTGCCTTCACTACTTCATCCTTCAAAGCTACCCATTCTTCTTCTACTGTATTTCTTTCCCCCATTCCTGTCAATTGTTCCCTTATGCTCTCCCTGAAACTCTGTACAACCTCTGGTTTAGTCAGTTTATCCAGGTCCCATCTCCTTAAATTCCCACCTTTTTGCAGTTTATTCAGTTTTAATCTACAGTTCATAACCAATAGATTGTGGTCAGGGTCCACATCTGCCCCTGGAAATGTCTTACAATTTAAAACCTGGTTCCTAAATCTCTGTCTTACCATTATATAATCTATCTGAAACCTGTCAGTATCTCCCGGCTTCTTCCACGTATACAACCTTCCATTATGATTCTTGAACCAAGTGTTAGCTATGATTAAGTTGTGCTCTGTGCAAAATTCTACCAGGCAGCTTCCTCTTTCATTTCTTACCCCCAATCCATATTCACCTACTACGTTTCCTTCTCTCCCTTTTCCTACTACCGAATTCCAGTCACCCATGACTATTAAATTTTCGTCTCCCTTTACTATCTGAATAATTTCTTTTATTTCGTCATACATTTCTCCAATTTCTTCGTCATCTACAGAGCTAGTTGGCATATAAACTTGTACTATTGTAGTAGGCGTGGGCTTCATGTCTATCTTGGCCACAATAATGCGTTCACTATGCTGTTTGTAGTAGCTTACCCGCATTCCTATTTTTTTATTCATTATTAAACCGACTCCTGCATTACTCCTATTTGGCTTTGTATTTATAACCCTGTATTCACCTGACCAAAAGTCTTGTTCCTCCTGCCATCGAACGTCACTAATTCCCACTATATCTAACTTTAACCTATCCATTTCCCTTTTAAAATTTTCTAACCTACCTGCCCGATTAAGGTATCTGACATTCCACGCCCCGATTTGTAGAACGCCAGTTTTCTTTCTCCTGATAACGATGTCCTCCTGAGTAGTCCCCGCCTGGAAATCCGAATGGGGGACTATTTTACCTCCGGAATATTTTACCCAAGAGGACGCCATCATCATTAACCATACAGTAGAGCTGCATGCTCTCGGGAAAAATTACGGCTGTAGTTTCCCCTTGCTTTCAACCGTTCACAGTACCAGCACAGCAAGGCCATTTTGGTTTGTGTTACAAGGCCAGATCAGTCAATCATCCGGACTGTAGCCCATGCAACTACTGAAAAGGCTGCTGCCCCTCTTCAGGAACCACACGTTTGTCTGGCCCCTCCGTTGTGGTTGCACTTACAGTACGGCTATCTGTATTGTTGAGGCACGCAAGCCTACCCACCAACGGCAAGGTCCATGGTTCATGGGGGGAAAGTTAGAAGTGTATAGAAACGAAATCATGAATAACAATGTCCAAAAATTTCCGTTGGCATTCTGGTACTCAGATTCACATATATATTCACGTCTCATAACTCTTTAAGTACGATTCTATAATAACATGTCATAACAGATCAATCACATCTCAAAATCGTATAGCTACCTTCAATAATCTCAAAACCTCTAAAAATATTCTCTCTGTTCGCTTCAATAGAGTCATCTGCCTCAAATGTACTTCAAAAATCACGATCCCATAAAAAATACATCACTTAAATCTCTCGTGTATCACAGTAGTTCCTAAAGTAAATGTGAAAATTTCCCAAAATGCAGACAACGTACAATAATATAAGTGTGAAGTAAATTTTTGTCTCTCTCAGTTAAATGATGAGATAGCTATGCAATTCTGTGTTAGAGAAATATGGTACTGATTTGTAAAGTTGTATAAGCAAATACCATATTAGCTAGGGCTCCTTGCGCTTGCCACAAGCACGGTATACAAAGTAATCGAGTACCCCCCTGAGGGCTAATGTCATTATACCCTCAGATGTCACAGGTAACAACAATGGAATGAAATGTGTCGCCAAAAATCTTCTCTATGTCATAGTAGCTCTAAAATATTTCTAAAAATATTCCAAGTACGAAAGATAATCACTCTAATGAGTGTCATGTGGCGCTAAACTGTGCATCTTGCTGTAAGATAATTTCTGTCATTGGCTATGGGTAAAAATGTGCCAAGTGTCGTAGTTATCGTCGTTCATAAGCAAAGTTCTCCAGAAGTCAATGTACTTACTTTGTCATATACAAAAGTAAAAATTCTATGTGTATAGATGTCATAGTTATTATGTACATTACCTTGACCAAGAAAGTACTGTACTGTAACGTATTGTTGTGTTACGAAAAATACCTATCTCATTGCAGCTATGTCACAAAAGTCATTACCAAAATATGTTTTACTTTCCAGAAGAACGCAGAAACTGTGCAGACATAAAACAAATGAACGCAGCGCAAAAATAATAACAGAAACTGTGTCACTCATTAGTAGCGTCGTAGTATAATCGTGTAGCTGTCAAACAAACCGAGTACTCTGTTATCTGTAATCTCTCAGAAGGTACTTTAAATAAAATATGTCTTTCCAAGTAAACCAATATATTTCAGTAAAATCTCATTAGCAGTATATGCTTCAAGTATGCAAGCCTTATAGTCGTTACGTAAACCTGCAACCAACAAACAAAAATGTACATACACGGAGACTGTGTCGTCTGTTCCCTGTAAAAGTGGACTCGTAATGCTACTGTCTTAATAAGTTCCATAGGTTCTTTACTGGATAGTAGGCTTCAAAACAGTGTTGCATGGTAACAGTTTCTATGTGTGACAAAGCTAAATAGTAATGTGAAGTAAAAAATTTTATAGCAAAGACTTAGAAAGCAAATTATCTCTCAATAAACGGTTTTACATGCGAAATGTGCTGTAGTCCTTTTTTTGTTCTTTAATGACCAATTATGAGGAAATCAATGAGCAAACTGATGAAGCCAAGCTTACGGATGTATATAATTACCGGAATTCTTGAATGTTTTAAATTTACGTTAGTGATAAATAGTTTATAGTCAATATCATCGTGTCGGCGAGTTGCATATCGGTCATGTTAACAGCGTGTTGGCGGTTCCATCTCAAGACTCGGTGCACGTTGCCAACTCCTTTCGAAAACTCCAGAATATCCTGTATTGTTACATTGTGACTTTTACTTATTTCTGAATCCCTCTTCCCTTGTTGGAGCGCGCGTGCCCTCTGAAATATGTAATTCTTGTATTACGTGAGTCAACTGATCTTGAACTTCCCGCATTTCTCTTTTGTACTGTGTATTGATTTGTTTCTGATTTTGTTTGAATTTCCTAATTTGCTCGTACTCCTCTGTGTCAGTAAAGGCTACCGATCTTGTGTCATTCAGATCATCATCTACATTCGTAGATAAATTAGTTAGCTGATCCGAAAGTTCGACTACTTTTTTCCGATAATGTACCGATTTCCTTTGTGTGTTTTTCTGAACCAAGTTTCAGAGTGTCCATTTGTATAGAAACCTTATCTACTGTGTCCTTTAGGTTTTCTTGATTTAGTAAAGTAGCATGACCATATCGGTAGACGCAATTGAGTCAATTTTAGGCTGCATGGTGTCGTGATTTTCGTGAACAATAGTCTGCTGTTATTTTATGGCTGCTTCATGAGTCTGTAATGTGTTTTCATGTCGCGAAAGAATAGGCTGAAAATGCTCACAAATTTGTGTTTTTACATCTTCAGAAATTAATTGATATTTCGATTCGATTTTAAGTAACTCAGCGGTTAAACCTTCACGTGTTTGTTCAAGTGTTTCTTTAATTTGCTTCTGATTTTATTCCATTTTTTGCTGTGATTGTTCCTGATTTTGTCTTATTTGTTGTATTAATTGTAATAACAATATATCAGCGTCTGGAACATGTTCCTTTGTGCTTTTCGACAGTGCCTTTGCTCAGCAACACTCGCATTTTGAAAAGCAGACAGTGAGTCTTCACTTAATTGAGAAAAGGGTAAGGACGCAAACCTCAATCTACAGTTTTTGCAAGATTTTGTTCTGTCATTTTGTATTCCTGAAGCGTGCTATTGCTGACCGATTGATCGACAATACTTCCCTGTTCATTAATTGTTTCACTGTCTACACCACTGTTGACTGTGTGGTCCATTTCCCTATGCACAATTACCAAATTATGTTGGACATTTGTCACTTCATTACAAGGTAGTGCTGACAAGCTACACTCATTGTCACTATCATTTGTCAATTTACTTTGTAGCCTAGTGTTGCGCTTTTCACACGCCATGATTATCACAGAATTTCACACAATAACTCAGAAAACACACTTTGAGGAGCAAAAATAGCATTGAAAATAATAAATATCTAATTAATAGTAAAAGCGACTGCAAAATACTTAGTGCAAATCAACATGCATGCCACAACTACTTTGCTCATTACAATATCGTACAGCAATGAAAAACTACAACTACAAAGGACATTCTGTATGCAATTACACGCTAGCAGTCACAATAACTAATTTCTAATCATGCACCAATTATTCAAAATACCAGAAAGATCAGAAGATTCCTGTGAGGCATCCTCAGCCAAGGGTCAAAAGGTGAAACATCTTTATTTAAATGTGTGTGTCTGTACTTAAATTGCTGAATGACAGAAAATGAAATTTCTATGTTATTTGATTCTGAAACAGCTGAGTAAAACTGAACGTACTGAGCCTACTTTCTCTTTCTTCTCATTTCGACATTGACCCACAGTATTCTAGCACAAAACAATCTGACTGCTCAAAAAATTACAACCTGATTTCAAATAATTAATTCAACAATAGCCTATACATTTCATTAAGCACTTACCTCACAAAAATCTTCATTATGTGAACAACTGCAATATAGCGAGCGTCCATCCCACCATTTAAATAAAAGATTCTAACTAACTACTAAAGCCATTACTACTAATAGACATGTGGTTAGCAAAGGAAAGATTTTGTTGCAAACGGAATAATGTATTTCTTTTACCTTAATAATGTAACATCCAGTTCAGACATGAATATAAATCATCATTGACATCTAGTACAAAGGTATATAATCATGAATAATATTCAATCTCCAAGTCACATGTACAAATCGTTAGCCTACGTTAACACTTCAGAGCTCTACCCTCCATCAATGCAAACTTCTCACATCTAACATCCATCTCTGCTGGATGTTCACCTCCAACTGGCCAACAGTACTTCCATCACTCTTAGCGACTAACTTCCAACTGTCCAACAGTATTGGCGATTATCTTCCAACAACGAGTCCGACCAGCCACAGAGTCTCTTACAAAGAAAGCGCAGTCAGAGATCCAATGCAAAACGCTACACAGCGCTGCCAACACATATGCAGCCCAGAAGCAGCCCACTTAAGGCCCGTCCACACGCAACGATCTGTCTGCGCAAATGTCTGCGCACATCACATCCGCGCAGACAGATCGTTGCATGTGGACAGACGATTTGCACCAACCTGAGGTGTGTGCAAACCTGGAAGTTGGAGTTTGAGGTTTGAGCGAAACCTCTCAAATCTGTGGGTTCAAACCACATCTGCACAGGCAAGTTGGAGCGTGTGGACAGGAGATCGCCGCAAATCTGGCGCGAAACAGCTGTTTACTCAGTCTAGTGTTTGTATTTGTGCGCACAGGGCTGAAACTCGTCAGTGTTCTCGAGAGTTTGTAAGTGGATTCATTGAAATATATGGAAACCACCCATGTTTGTGGAAGAAAGCGCAGTCAGAGATCCAATGCGAAACGCTACACAGCGCTGCCAACACAGATGACCGAGACAAAAAGACAGCAGCATACATTGCTCTAATTGAAAAATTGGGGGTTTATTTCACTCAACTCTTGTTTCGATATTGCAGTTGAAAATTCCAAATCCTTGTAGTTCCTTCCTGTTGCTAGAAATCTTAATGTTACCGCCAACTGTTCATGAGGAGAAATTGCCCTTCTCTATACAAGTATTTTTTCTCATAATATGAGGGGTTACAAGCTTTAAGAGATAATTATAAGTTTCGACATCCATCCGCAAATAACGTCGCCAGTCGTTAGGTTCGCCCTGCAACTCTCGCAGTAAATTTACGTTGAAAACTGCTTTCGCTTTAGCAGCCACTGTCTACACCATTTTGACCGCTTTCTCCGTTTCCTGCGGTTGGTCTTAATGTTTTTTGCAACACATGTTGCGAACACAGACCACAACAGAACTTCCTCCATTTCTATATTTCAAAATAACTGAATTAAATTTTTGACGTTTACGGGGAGTGTAGTCGCTAGCCACTGATATTTCTTTACTACACCGACAGATGGTGGGCGAGTAGTAGATTGGGGTTTGTGTCGTGTGAACACACCACATTTGCAGCGATATTTTGCATGTACAGATATCTGCGCCGATGTCTGCGCAGACAGATCGTTGCGTGTGGACCGGGCTTTACGTAGCTTTAGAACATATAATTATTGCAAGCAAGTTTGTTTCTTTTTTCTTTTTCACTATAGATTTTTAAGGTTTCTTCTGTTTGATTTAACAAATAGTTTTTTAAGACAACTTTTAATCATTTTTTTTTTGTTGTGATGTAAAAAAATTTATATAAACTTGCGATTTTCTCATTTCTTCCAAAATTAAACGTGAAACCTAGTGAAGCATTTTTCAAGTTAGATTGTTTTCTTGTGCTATTTCTTAGTTTTGCTTCTTTGCATAAATAATGAGTTCTTCATACTCTCGACTCAATAGGAAAAGTTGAGGGAGTGCCTCTCCATTTAAAAAATCATAGGATAGCGTAAAATCATATTTAATTTTTATCTCAAAATACATTGTTTGTAAGTAACTTTTTAGCGAGAAACTTTATTACTTAGAACTTAAATATCAATAGTGCATTGCCACGTTAACCTTAATAACACAACCAATAAACCTACTATTTCCTAAATGAGAAATTCACATTTCCTTTTAAATATACTTATTCTTTGACACAATCTGAAGTATATATAGTTTCTGTCCCTCGTTCTTTCGTAAATCTGGCCAGGCCTCCGTGGAGGAAGGAGACGAAGAGTATCTCACAACATCCCATCTTTCCTACAATCAGTCCTGATGTTTCCTTTCCTTGACTTATGACCGAGCGAGATGGCGCAGTGGTTAGCAAACTGGACTCGCATTCGGGAAGACGATGGTTCAATTCCGCGTTCGGCCATCCTGATTTAGGTTTTTCCGTGATTTCCCTAAATCGCTTCAAACAAATGCCGGAATGGTTCCTTTGAAAGGGCATGGCCGACTTCATTCCCCATCCTTCCCTAATCTGATGAGACCGATGACCTCACAGTTTGGTCTCCTCCCCCAAATCAACCCAATCAACCTTGATTTAGCAGGCAGGCAGAGCTCAAAGCCTTGGGAATACGATCTTCCTAGGGAATGACAACCACAAAATACTGCCCGGATCTCCAGGATGGGAGTTGAATTGTTAGGCCAGCTTACAAGCATTTGTAAAAACTATTTTTCGGCTTGGATCATCATAGAGACGAAAGTGGCTACGGAAAAGCACTCTGTTTATAACAACGTGGGATGTGCAGGGCTTGGACACAAAGAAAAGAGAAGCATTCCAGGAACTAGGGAGGTTGAAGGCCGATGGGTGTGTCCTCAGCGAAAAAAAAGGTCAAGCAGATTATATTCTTTTTACAGTGGCACTAAAAAGGAGGTAAGGACCGGAGGGGTGGGGGAGGGGGGTTCAATAGCTGTCCATATGAAGCACAGAAGAGATATCAAATGCTGGGAGGAAGTTGATGAGAGGTGAACGACCGTAGGAATCTCAAAATAAGGCCTCAAATTGATTATTATTGGGGCTTATGCACCTAAAAGTGAAGCTGACAGCAAAGTAATTGATGAGTTTTATGAGAAATTAACAAGTGTGCTAGAGAGAGTAAGTTCCTGCAAAGATATAATTTTAATGGAATAGTAGGCTGACCCTTTGTCGTGGAGTAGTGGGAAGATAGAGAGATGACAGAGTAAATGAGAATGGAGAAAGGAGAAAGGTTAGTGGATAAGTGAGAGACATTGTCCTTAAAGATTTTAGGTGGGTTCTTTCCTCACAAGCGGATTCACAAGTATACACGGGGGATTTCTTCCAGAAATATCAGGTCAATAATAGACTATATTATTCAAAATAAAATTCTAACATAAGAACAATAATGATGTTGGGGTCTACAGCTGCAGAATGTGGCTCAGACCATTTCCTGTTAGGTGCAAAGATGATAGTAACATCCAAGGGCCACAGACAAATTAAAGAGGCAAATATTCCCATGAGGACAGTGGATACTATGAAATGCATCTTAGATAGCTTGACTCAAGAGTCTGTACAATTTATATATAACTGGTTTGCAAACAAACTTAGGCACTTACAAGAAGAAATGGCGGAGTGTATGTACCAAGGAATTAAAAAATGCATACATGATGCACCATTTGAAGCACTGGAGCAGGAAGTGGAAGAAAGAAAGCAGCGCCAACAATGGTGGACTCAAAGCACTGAAGAAAAAGTGAACCTAAAAAAAGATGTTCTATAAAACTGGTTGATACCACGAGACAAACATGATAGAGCCTTGTATATTAGAATGAGTTAAAAAGAACGTCAGCAAAAAGGAAAATGAAACCTGGGGGGTAAATGCGAAGAAGTTGAACGGTGCCTGGGGGGCACAAAAGTGACTGCAGCATGAAAAATGATTGCAGGGCTGGGAAAAGAAGTAAAAGAAAGAAAAACCTGCCGGTTATCAGTTTGGTAGAGTGGAAGAAGCACTTTAAAGGCATGTTAACAGAAGAAAAGACTGAGTACAAGGGAATAAAGTGGGAGATATGGCAGAACAAGGAGAGTGAACAGGTAGAGAAAATAACTGCTAGAGGCAGCTACAAAAATGGAAACTGGTAAATCATCAGGTCATGGAAATGTACCAATAGAATTAGTCAGCTAAGGCCCAAGCATTTTTTATGAATGTTTAAGCAACTCATTTAAGAAATGTATGTAAGATGGGGAGGAAATTCCAGTAAGGTGGAACCTAGCATATCTAAGTCCCATACATAGAAAGGCAGCAAGAAAATATGTAGCAATTATTGTGGCGTAAGTGTCATATGTACAATTAACAGGTTATCTGGAAGGATTTTAAAATCAAGAATGGAGAAGTTTGTTAATGAAGTGGAAGAACAAAGTGGCTTTAGAAGAGGCAGGTCAAGTGTAGATAAAATCTTTAACCTGAGACAAATCATGGAGAAGAGACTGACGGAATCTAAGAAGTCATTTGGTTTTCATGTTTCTTGAAAAGGCATATGATACAGTGAAACTAAAGCTATTGTTCAAGGTACAGTGCTGAGGGGAACTGCCAAAACTTTGTGTAAGAAGCATCATAAACCTCTACAAGTCAGCAGGATGTGTCATTAAAATAGGGAAAGAAATTTCCAGAGAGGTCTTCAGAATAACTGAAGCAAGATATTGTCTGTCTCCCACACCCTTTAAGATGTGTGTGTAGAAGGCACTGAATTTGTGGCGTAGAAAGTGCATGGGCATGGACACTAAAGTAGGGAACCAGTGTATATACACATTTTTCTGTGCTCATGATCAGGTCACTGCAGCAAACAATGAAGACGATGTCTTATGTGCTGAAGCAGTAGCTGGGAGAGTATAAAAAGTGGCGTTTGAAAATTAATTGTGTAAAGACGGAATATCTATGTTGGGGAGAAGAGGGAAGTAGCTTGGATATTGGCAGTGTAACATCCACGAGATAAATTTTTGGCTACAGTGCGACGAGAGGAAATTATGCCTCTAACAGTTATAAACATTATGTATTCGACGTATGAAAAAACAGTGAAAACTTATAAATATTAATTATTTATATAATATTCTATGATGTAATTAGACATATCGATGTGTATCATACAAAGACAATGATAATTGTAAATTGCTTTTATGATCTGCGATCGTCTTCCTTTGTTTTTACCTTTTGTTGGTTGGCTTTTGTAGATTGCGGACGCATATCGAACTGAGGTCTGTTAAGAAATTGTAATTATTTATTAATTATTACTTGAAAATAGAGTTCATTATTATTATAAATATGAGTGAATAATTATTTGTAACTTTAATTCCTCTCTCAGTAAGCATTATCTGTGTTAATTATTTCTTTTCGCTGCAAGGAGCGCAGCCATTGATGATAGCGATTTGTATCGCGTTTTTGTCTGTGTTTTCCTTAGAAACAAATCAAATGTTTGCTTGATGAAGTCTAAACAGCGCACAATACGAAAGTAGAGTTTCTGTAAAGTTCAATAAGCATTTAAAATACTTATTTGCTCTAACAATAGAAAGTCTCTATCAATTGTCTGCCGCCATCTTAACAATTATCACAGCGGCAAATTCAAATTACGCAACTCTGCAGACATAAATGCTGAACGTAATACAAATGTGTAAAAATAAATGTGCACCGGTGGTCCCGAACACATTTTAATGAAAATGATTATAATCAGATTGGTTCTTTAAAAACAGTGCTCATAGCACGAACCTTATAAGAAACTTTTCTAGCTGATGTATGGAGCCGAAATTAATTACGCACGAGTTGCGAAGAATATTGTTTCAGGTAACATACGTCAGTGTTGTGCGCGGCTGATATTCGGTGGTTTTAATGATCATTTTGCTGAAGATAACTGCTTCCATCTTAATCAACAGTTGTAAGGAATCTGTCGTATGAACTGTGATTTAGTGACACTTACACAATTTACGGACAACACTTTAACACGACGTTAACTTGGAGTTCCTTAGCAACTTGATCAAATCTTTAGCCGGGAGAAAAATTACTTAGTAATTACTCAATGTAATAAAATGAGATTATCATTTCCATTTACAAATTAGTTAAATATCAAACCACTGAATAACACAGCGAACGCCACAATAGATATCTTACTAAAGTGTGTAAAGAGTTCAACTACCTGGGTACTATCCCACCATGTGATGGAAGATGTGACAGAGATACCCAACGACGGATCAGGCAGGGAAGGACGGCTATTCAAAAATTAAACCTTGTACTTTGGCCCTCAAAAATAAGTTTAAAGGTTAAAATTCATTTATACAGATCCAGAGTGGAACCAATAACAACCTATGGGAGTGGGTGCTGAGAACTCACAGAAGAAAATAAGAAGGGTCTTAGAGCTTTAGTGACGGACCACCTGAGAAGAGCTTGTAGAATTTCCGGTCTTGGCCATGTAAGAAATGAGGAAATAAGAAAAAAGATATAGATTCATCATAGTACCACGGATAAAATAGAAGAAAGACAGCTGGGATGGTTTGAGCATGTCAACAGACTGGATGAAGACAGTTGCCTAAGAGAGTCATTTAATAGCAACCTCCTGGAAGGAGAAGAAGAGGAAGCCCACGGAAAGCGTGGTTAAGTGGTATGCAAGAAGTAATGGAGTGAAGAGAAACGGAAGAGGATGACAAAGAATGGCGAGATCGGGGCATTTGGCGACAGAGATGCGGGCTGCGTCAACCGCTGTAGGACCCCGAAACAAGGAAGGAACGAAGTACATTAGTCCGTAATTTGCTGATTTGTTTCTTTACATTCTCGTTTCACTCTCGTCTGTTAATGGCTCTCTCAGAAGTTCTCTTTCTCAAGTAACTGATAATTATATGCATCTACCTTGGGGTCATTTCAACTGTTGAGTGTTCAAAAACTGATTATCTTATTCGATTGTAAAGATCTCCAAAGCAATGACGTGTGCTATGTCGTCAAAGCTTTGAAGAAAAGTTCTTGTGTATTTTCACTTGTTAAATTTGGACGATCTCCCACAAGGACGTTGCAGGTTTTTGTCAAAGGGCAGGGGTCCAGTTCATTGAAGAGGACCTAGAAAAGACTCATACTTCTCATATATTCTTACAAATTCCATAAAGAATCTTAAAACATTTTATTCGACAATGATCTAGAAGTTTTCACCAAGAGGAGATATAGTATCGTTACCTAGGAGTGCTGTATTTTGGCAAACCACTAAGAAGCATCGTTCTTCAATCTCTCTTCACACTCCAAGGTCATTTTACGCTCATCTTTGTTCAGTCTGGACTTGAGCTGAGGAAGAGATCAGGAAAGAATTTTTGGGTCTCCATCATTATTACTGACAGGGCTTTTGAAATAAAGAGATCTCTGTTCGACAGAGAAGCTAGAACAATTTCTGGTGGCGAAAATGCAAAGGATCCGGAATTACTGAAACTTGCACTTAACCCAAATTTCCACAGTTAAGTATGCATTTCTCACTTCTTGCACAAAGAACGTCCCGACAGCCGACAGGGGAGATGCTTGTTTCGCCTTCGTCGCAGCTCTGTTCATTTAACCAGAGGGGCTGTATCTTTAAGGGGATACGGAATCGGATTTTGGGTTAAAAAATCGATTTTTTTTTATTGGCGTATTATATTCTGCCATGTTTCCTCTTTAAAATGACGTATGATACATAGCTCTACTACAATTATAACTATTTTATTTTTATATATTTGTGAGATTGGGTATTGCGCTTTAGTTATACACGTCTCTCGTGGCTGACCATGAACTTTTTGGCAGTACCTTTAAAGTGACATGAATTCAAATATCCCGGTTTCCAGCGACTATTTATACACTAGTTGCCCGAAAATGTTTCTCTCTGGTTTCCTCAAGTTACTCTTTGACTTTGTGGCGGGACTGTTTTGTAAACAGTGTGATATAAGAAAGTAGCTGTTGTTGAGTTATTTCGTATTTAGTGCTTCATTTTTCGCAGTGAAAATGCCTAGAGCTAAAGCAAAAGTATTTAAAAAGCGTGTGAACTGGCAAAAGAAAAGAAATAATGATTCATTAGCAAAGCAAAGCAGTTCATCATCATCACTGTTGGAAAATGTGAATCCACTTATTACTGATTTGCCGAACGAACTTACACCAAATGAAAACAGTGATTCTCATAAAAAACTAAGAGATTTGGAAGAGAAATATAATTTACTTGATAGAGGGAATGAAGTTTTTGAACTCATTGATACGAATATATTGTGTGAAGCTCTTGAAAACAGTTTGTGCTGCAAAAAATGTCATGGAAACGTTTCTCTGAAAGTAGAATCCCATGTTGGCCTGGCTGCCCAGTTTAATTTAATATGCAGTGTTTGTAAATACAGCTGTAAGTTTCGAAGTTCGGTTTCAGTAACTGTAAATAATGGATACAAGAAAACTGAACTTTATAGTGTTAATATTAGGTTAGTTTATGGATTGCGAGCAATTGGTAAGGGCAAAGCAGCTGGTGATATGCTATGTGGTGTTCTAAATCTTCCAAGTGCACCTTCAAAGTTTGAAGCTTACAATTATGTACTAGGATCTGCAGTTGAAGATGTAGCACAGAAGTCAATGCAGGTTGCTGTGGAAGAAGCAGTGGAAGAAAATGACGGCAGTCGTGACCTCACAGTGGCGTTTGATGGCACGTGGCAGAAAAGGGGCCACACCTCCAACAATGGTGTTGTAACAGCAACTAGTGTTGATACTGGCAAGGTTATTGATGTTGCAATAATGTCTAAATACTGTAGGTGCACAGGCAGGCTGAAAAATGAACACAGTGATGACTGTATTGCTAATTATTATGGTAGTAGTGGTGGCATGGAGGTTGCTGGGGTGAAGAAAATTTTTCATCGCTCTTCACAGTGGTATAATGTTCGCTATGTCAAATATCTGGGAGATGGTGACTCTAAAGCATTCAAAGAAGTTTTGGAAAGCAAACCATATGGGAACAGTGTAAATATAAGCAAACTTGAATGTATAGGACATGTGCAGAAGAGAATGGGTGCCAGGCTGAGAAGGTTAAAATCAGTTATGAAAGGGAAAAAACTAGATGATGGGAAAACCTTGGATGGCAGAGGAAGATTGACTGATTCCATAATAGACCACATTCAGAACTGCTATGGCCTTGCAATCAGGCAAAATACAGGCAATCTTGAAGAAATGAGGAGAGCTATATGGGCTTTATATTTCCACACCGCATCCACGGATGAGCATCCACAACATGGTTTGTGCCCCAAAGGTGAAAACAGCTGGTGTAAATACAATAGGGGACTAACAACAGGAGAGAAATACATTCACCACCACAGTCTACCATCAGCCATCATGGCAGAAATAAAGCCCATTTTCAGAGATCTGGCTGACAGAAGTCTTCTGATGAAATGTCTTCACGGAAAAACGCAGAACCCCAACGAGTGCTTGAATAGTGTGATATGGCATCGTCTCCCAAAAACAGTGTTTGTCGGAATTAATACACTACATTTTGGTGTGTATGATGCTGTGGCAACCTTCAATCTTGGAAATATAACTAAATGCCAGGTCCTTCAAAAGTTGGGTATGTGTGTTGGTTCCCGTACGGTACGTGCTATGTTCTTTTTAGATCAGCACAGACTAAGGCATGCTGATTATATAATCAAGACATTAGTGAAAAAAGCAAGACAGGTGCAGAGGGGTGCCAAAAGAAGACTTGAAGATGATTATGAAGACTGTGAAGGGGGTATTAGCTACGGATCAGGAATGTTTTAATCTTCTTTCTCCGTTTCCCGTAAGTTTACTTTTTACTTCATCTAGGAACATTATCTCAGGTACTGGTCAACCTAGAAGTCTGAAATTTTTATGACGTAGTGACATAGGTCCCTATTACATACTGAAACAACGATTTTTTAATTACTTGATTTACAAAAGACTTAGGGGTGATAGTCTAGTAAAAAGCGATGGAAAAAATTTACTTAAAAATAAATGTACAATATCTCTGTAAGAAAATACTTTGACAATAAACTGTTGTTTCAGTATTGTTGTAACATATGAATGCACATACAGTAAAATTTTTACCTCTCTGTCTCCAGTAGTTTGTGAGAAAATGTTCCCTATAGTAGGCATATATTAACATTGCGGGGATAGGTGATTCCGTATCCCCTTAAGGGAACTGGAATCTTTCACGAAAAAAAGATATGCGGAAGGAATTGGCTGTGGCCTATATTAAGGGACCAACCCTCACATTTGCCTAAACTGAAAATGGGAAACCACTGAAAATCATCTTCAACGTTGTTGGCGGATGCATTCAAACCACCTCACCGTGCGAATCCAGGAATTGCTAACTCAAAGGCCCAGCATACAGAGCTACCCCAGTTCGATGGAGAATTCTGAAAAACTGGTTATTGTACATTCTTTTAAAACAAAATAAAATGCATCACATCAAAAGATTGAATTATGATATTGTGTGTTTTCACTTTAACTGTGCATGTTTAGTCATTTAATAGCGCACGAATGTATGCATATTTTAAGATTTGACTGTGCATGGAATTACTGGCTTCAGTTATTACAATAGATTTTGGACGAAAGAGGAAGGGATGCAGAGCTCAATGGACTCGGACGAATTCAAGCAGCCCGCTGAAAATATCCTTTAGAAACGAACGAACTACAGAATGTGTTGTCACCTCGTACCTCTTCCGCTCTCCATAAACCCTTGCCCATCGTTCCGTATCGGAACTTGTTTTCACAACTGAGTACCGCTCAGGTGGCCAGGTTGGGTGATATTTTAGAATTTGGGCTACTAATGATAGAATAAATGCAACCATCACAGTTCGGACAATATTTTTGTTGACCCTGCGATTTTTTAGGTGACATTCAGACCAATCTCAGTGTATTTTTGTGCAGTGATTTTAATTTAACGTTACTTGTAATGACATTTACCTCCCCGCTGTCTTAAGAAAAACTGAAATATTGCTAGCTCAGAGTTTAATCAGCTCCGAAATAACGTATCCGGTGCTAACATTAATCTGCTGTAGATAAGTAATTAGGCTGTTATAGCAATCCGTATATATTTTTAACTTAGCGTAGCCTTAGCGGATGCTGAGAATCTAATTTCCTCTTCTTTCTTGTTACAAACATATCCATAATTAGAAACTGCCACAACAACACAAAAACAATAACCGGTAGCACTTACACACTGAAGCGCCAAAGAAACTGATATAGGCATACGTATTCAAATACAGAGATAAGTAAACAGGCCGAATACGGCCCTGCGGCCGGCAACGACTATATAAGACAACAAGTGTTTGTTTCAGTTGTTAGACTAATAACCTCAGCAGTTGAGTCCCATAGTGCTCAGAGCCAACCGTTTCAGTTGTTAGATCGGTTACTGCTGCTGCAATGGCAGGTTATCAAGATATAAGTGAGTTTGAACGTGGTGTTATAGTCGGCGCACCAGAGGTGGGACACAGCATCTCCGTGGTAGCGATGAAGTGGGGATTTTCCGATACGACCATTCCACGAGTGCAGCGTGTATATGAGGAGTCCGGTGAAACATCAGATCTCCGACATCGCTGCAGCTGGAAAAAGATCCTGCAACAACGGGAACAACGACGACTAAAGAGAATCGTTCAAAGTGACAGAAGTGCAATCTTCCGCAAATTGCTGCAGATTTCAATGCTCCACCATCAACAAGTGTCAGCTTGGGAACCATTCAACGAAACATCATCGATATGTGCTTTCGGAGAGGAATGCACACTCGTGTACCCTTGATGACTGCATGACACAAAGCTTTAAGCCTCGCCTGGGCCCGTCAACACCGACATTCGAATATTGATGACTGGAAACATGTTGCCTGCTCGGACAAGTCTCATTTCAAATTGTATCAAGCGGATGGACGTGCACGGATATGGAGACAGCCTCATGAATTCATGGACCCTGCATGTCAGCAGGGGACTGTTCAAGCTGGTGGAGGCTCTGTAATGGTGTGGAACGTGGCAGTTGGAATGATATAGGACCCCTGATATGTCTAGATACGACTTTGACAGGTGACACATACGTAAGCATTCTGTCTGATCACCTGCATCTATTCATGTCCATTGTGCGTTCCGACGGAATGCGACAATGCGATACCCTACACGTCTGGAATTGCTACTGAGTGGCTCCAAGAACACTCTTCTGAGTTTAAACACTTCCGCTAGAAACCAAACTCTCCAGACACGAACGTTATTGAGCATATCTGGGATGCCTTGCAACGTGCTGTTCAGAAGAGACTTCCGGCCCTCGTAGTCTTACGGATTTATTGACAGCCCTGCTGGATTCGTGGTGTCAGTTCCCTCCAGCACATTAGTCGAGTCCGTGCAGCGTCATGTTGCGGCACTTCTGCGTGGTCGCGGGGGCCCTATACGATATTAGGCAGGTCTGCTAGTTTCTTTGGCTCTTTAGTGTATGAAGTATTAACACCCATCAAAGTTATTCTTAATTATAGTTTTTAAGTGTAGTTTAGTTATGAAGTTTTTAATAATTTCAAAAATCGTGTACAGTCGCAGTCTATGAATGCTTTGTGGTTTAATTATCGCGCTGTTAATAGGTGCTAGAAAAATGTCTGACGCTGCTTCTTGCTCCGTAGTGAAACAAGCGCCCGAAACGTCGTTGAAATGGCGGGAAACAAGTAGTTCTTAATGCTTTCACAAGATTGCAGATAAGATGGGCGTTGAAATTCTCCAAGCAAGTCAGCACTGTCACAGTCCAGACGTGCAGCGAAATCAGTAATGCCTGAGAATCACATGAGGCTGTGCTATGGGTCATGGCCCCATAGGTTCAAGTCTACCTATAGTTTTTATTTTTTAAATTTTCTTTTGTTGAGTTCGAATACCTACATCATTTTAAAAAGATCATCAAATATATGCTAATTAACACATATCAAATCAGCATCTTTTTATAAAATATGCACATCTTCTTATTTGTAATTACACATCGCAAGCAAATTTTCAGTTTTCATTACAGATAATATTTTTTAACTATCGATATTTTATAAAATAATGTTAATAAAGGTAATTTAAATTAAGAGAACATTACAAATTAAATTTTTGGGACAAAATTGAAAAGTCAAATACTCTATTTGGACGACATCCATTGTTCTATACAACGGATGTGGTCCCACGCGAGACAGAATGATAAGCTTCGTGGAAACATGGAAAACAATTTTCACAGCATTGAGCACGCCACACGTACCGCTGCAATCTGAACACAATAGAACTGATCTGGCGCAAAGTTAAGGAATTTTCCACGAGAAACAACAAGACGTTTGGCTGGCAGATGTGTTGGAACTAAGGCACGAAGCTGTCAGGCGTCACTGCCGAACGCTGACGGCATACAGAACGGCACGTCATAAAAGCAGGTGAGAAAATGTGGCACTTGGCTGGCTTCGTGGATTCAGCTGTTGATCACCTCTTTATCAACGTAGCTGATGACAGTTTCAGCACTGAAATGTATTCTTCGGAGTCAGATAGGGAAGGAGCTCAAAGATTACCAGACCTACGGTGTCTTCAATATGTAACTACACGGTGAAATCCTTGCAGTAAGCCTTTATGTCACACACAGCTCACGCAGAAAAATTGCCCTGTGTTTAACCTAGGCATTTTCACCACCCTAATTTTTAATTACAATACTATGTTAGCTAAGAACTAGAGTATGTTACGTTTCTCGTCTGTTCCCGTAAGAAGAGTACTGCTGAATTTTTCGCCGATTAGTATTTTATTCTGTTTCAAAGTTAAATGACTTTCGAAGCTATATATATTGGTTTGACAGAGTACTGAAAGACCTGAGTCGAAACAAGTCCCCGGGAGTAGACAGCGTTCCATTAGAACTACTGACAGCCTTGGGAGTGCCAGGCCTAACAAAACTCTACCATCTGGTGAGCACGGTGTATGAGATAGGCGACATACCCTCAGACTTCAAGAAGAATGTAATAATTCCAATCCCAAAGAAAGCGGTGTTGACAGATGTGAAAATTCCCGAACCATCAGTTTAATAAGCCATGGCTGCAAAATACTAACGCGAATTCTTTACGGACGAATGGAAAAACTGGTAGAAGCTGATCTCGGGGAATATCAGTTCGGATTGCGTGGAAATTCTGGAACACGTGAGGCAATACTGACCCTACGACTTACCTTAGAAAATAGATTAAGGAAAGGCAAACCTACGTTTCTAGCATTTGTAGACTTAGAGAAAGCTTTTGACAATGTTGACTGGAATACTCTCTTTCAAATTCTGACGGTGGCAGGGGTAAAATACAGGGAGCGAAAGGCTATTTACAATTTGTACAGAAACCAGATGGCAGTTATAAGAGTCGAGGGGCACGAAAGGGAAGCAGTGGTTGGGAAGGGAGTGAGACAGGGTTGTAGCCTATCCCCAATGTTATTCAATCTGTATATTGAGCAAGCAGTAAAGGAAACAAAAGAAAAACTCAGAGTTGGAATTAAAATTCATGGTGAAGAAATAAAAACTTTGAGGTTCGCCGATGACATTGTAATTCTGTCTGAGACAGCAAAGGACTTGGAAGAGCAGTTGAATAGAATGGATAGTGTCTTGAAAGGAGGGTATAAGATGAACATCAACAAAAGCAAAACGAGAATAATGGAACGTAGTCGAATTAAATCAGGTGATGCTGCGGGAATTAGATTAGGAAATGAGACGCTTAAAGTAGCAAATGAGTTTTGCTATTTGGGGAGCAAAATAACTGATGATGGTCGAAGTAGAGAGGATATAAAATATAGACTGGCAATGGCAAGGAAAGCGTTTCTGAAGAATAGAAATTTGCTAACCTCGAATATAGATTTAATTGTCAGGAAGTCGTTTCTGAAAGTATTTGTATAGAGTGTAGCCATGTATGGAAGTGAAACATGGACGATAAATAGTTTGGACAAGAAGAGAATAGAAGCTTTCGAAATGTGATTCTACAGAAGAATGCTGAAGATTAGATGGGTAGATCACATAACTAATGAGGAGGTATTGAATAGGATTGGGGAGAAGAGGAGTTTGTGGCACAACTTGACGAGAAGAAGGGATCGGTTGGTAGGGCATATTCTGAGGCATGAAGAGATCACCAATTTAGTATTGGAGGGCTGCGTGGAGGGTAAAAATCGTAGAGGGAGACCAAGAGATGAATACACTAAACAGATTCAGAAGGATTTAGGTTTCAGTAGGTACTGGGAGATGAAGAACCTTGCACAGGATAGAGTAGCATGGAGAGCTGCATCAAATCAGTCTCAGGACGGAAGACCACAACAACAACATATATTTGTTTTCTGCTCGTCTCTATTTACGTCTTAACTGCTGCTGCTCACAACA
Organism: Schistocerca nitens; assembly: GCF_023898315.1. Taxonomy (NCBI): domain Eukaryota; kingdom Metazoa; phylum Arthropoda; class Insecta; order Orthoptera; family Acrididae; genus Schistocerca; species Schistocerca nitens. The sequence continues at coordinate 248,615,213 of NC_064618.1, read as the reverse complement.
CTGCATGTTAGCTGTACCAGCTGGCTGGCCAGTGCTATGAAGTGAAATGCGCCGGTAAAGCCGTTATGCCTTATCATTGAATCGATATGCCCGCAGCGCAAGGCATAAAGCGTATCCTTATTATCGTACTTGACTATAAACGGGACGGCTTGACCTCCGCTCCACGCGAAGCTTAAATCCAATGTGATTCCAGCAGATGAGGAAGGATACGTGGTGTAATTGTAATATCAGTTTTATTCTTATGATGAAAAGAGTAATCTGACCACTTCTCGGCAGGCAGCAGCACCTTTCAGCTCAAAATGGTATGCAGTTATACTCGTATGAATCCGTGGTGTCCGAAAGAACACACATGATGCAGAATCCACAGTTGTTAAACATTATAAGTAAATTGAAGGGGATCACTGATGTCAGCTGCAGCGGGACATTACGAGCTGTCAGTGGCGAAGAGTGGAAATGTGTACCGGGTTGTGATTCGAACCCGACAGGTTCGTTAACCACAGTGGGAGACAGCGTTATTGCAACTGTGCGGACTATCTCGGCACGCCTCACTGTCCATCCACATTCCCACCGAGCACCACCTATCCGCAGTCCCTGTCCATTAACTCACTGTACATTTCTCAGATTCCCACAGAAGGTCGGACGTATTTGTGCATCAGCAATGAAGAAAGTCGATCCATTGCCCAGCCAGGCTTATCAATTATATGAATGCATGGAGTATGTTCTTTTGGACATGTGCGAAAGAACAGACACCGTGCATTCATGTAATTGATGAGCGTAGCTGGACAACGGATCCACTTTCTTCAGTGTGGATGCACAAATACGTCTGACCTCCTGTGGGAATCTCCGAGTAGCGAACAGTGAGTAAAATGGGCAGGGACTGCGAATAGGTGGTGCTCGGTGGCCATGCGGATCAACCGTGAGCCACCGAAATAGTCGCTCAGCAGGGACAACGCCGTGTCCCAGATGGCGCGCCGGCACTGTAGCTCAGCGTGTTCGCTCAGAGGGTTAGCTACCCTCCGTAATTACATATATATAAAAAACCTGAGTTAAAGGATCAACGATAAACTTGAACAAGCGCATTGGATGTCCGCCCCGAGCAAATAAAACGAACAATAACGAACAAAACCAATCAACAGAAAAAAAGAGATGGCGCAGTGGTTAACACCCCTGCCTCGTAATCATGAGGTACTAGCTTCGAACCTGAGTCCAGTACACATTTTCGTCTTGTTGCAGCTGACAGCGATGATTCCCTCTAATTTGCATAAAGTATGCAATGACCACTTTACCACACCATCTCCTCCTGATCTTTCAATGAACTGGTAATCTACATAGATTAGCATATTATATCAATTAATAACAGTAATTGCAATATGAGGTACGATCACAAATGTTTAGAGCATGTTTTGAATGTCATTTTTTCTTTACTCATTGCTTTCTATTGCCGGCCGCAGTGACCGAGCGGTTCTAGGCGCTTCAGTCTGGATCCGCGCGACCTCTTCGGTCGCAGGTTCGAATCCTGCCTCGCGCATGGATGTGTGTGATGTCCTTAGGTTAGTTAGGTTTAAGTAGTTCTAAGTTCTAGGGGACTGATGACCTCAGATGTTAAGTCATAGTGCTCAGGGCCATTTGAACCATTTTTTGCTTTCTTATAACAGCCTTGATTTGATTTCATGTCACTTGCTACAATCGTGTACCAAATTTTAAGGTGACAATATTTATAATGGGCATTCATGGATCTATGTTACTTTCGTTTTACATTCATAAGCTGACCAGATTTCAGACAGAAAAAACCGGGATGCTTGTGCTTGTACTTTATACCTAACTTCATTACTACGATTACGCTTAGCTTTCTTTTCAGTTATAACATTTTGAAATCTACAATAGATCTATGTAGATTCGGCAGCTGAAAATCCCATAACCTGAATTTATCTTCATTCTGTGGTCTGGAAAGGAAAATGTAGGAACTTTACTCATAAATAAAATTCTTTTCTTCAGAAATAAAAAAGACTGACATGTACCTTTTTTTCTAATAGCCTGGATATATTTTCTGCAATGTTTAGTCACTTACTAGGTACTTAGGCACAATTTGTTAATCCGAAAAAACTATGTAATATTAATAATGAGTAATCAGATACAAATTATATATTTCGTAATAAAATTTCAGATTTAGTACTGTTAGAACAAGTGTGCATACTTGACAAACAATATTAAGTAAGCACTACTAATATACGCTGCATCGCTGACATTCTTCACAAAATAACTTTCATATGACTGCAGTCCCGTTAGGAGAAGTGGTTTAAGTTAATTTATGCTCCTTTATATCTCTTTGTTTTTACTTTCCGTGAGGACCATAAAGTGAAAGGGTAGAGTAGGTAGGTAATACCTGATTTTCTTTTCACCGTATCTCTTACTAGGCGTAGCACGAGTTTCATCAAATGCGGTGAAAATATCTATTTCTATAGCGTCTTGCTTCTAGGAAACTTATTTTTTACAACTATTTAATCAAACGAAAAATATTATTGAACGCATTTTGTTTCTCGATTAAAAAGGACAATTACGTGTCTCTAACGTCTTTCTCGGGACACCGGGACATTTATGTGAAAACCGGGAATTCTGGTAAGCCTAGACATTTTTACCACAGCAGCTGATCGGTCCTAGTTGCGCACGCTGGCGACTTGTCGGCATTGAAACACAAACAATAAACTACAAAATACACCCTCTTACATCATTAACCCCGCAGGGGCGGCGGACCACTCTCCCCCTGTCACAAGCGGCAGACTTTACTTAGCTCACAGCCGAATTCGCCATCGTCAATTCGAATTAAGCACAGCTTAAAATAGTATCCTCTCAGTAAGCATTTTTGTTAGTTACTGAAAAGGAGATGTTCCCAACGGTGGGGTCGACTTTTAGAAACCACCTGTACGGTGATGTCCAAGGTATCACCCACTGCAGCCATTTCACCACGAGCGGCGCTTGTTTGCGAATAATCGATGAAAACAATTTCGAAATGTTACATGATTCTCTACAGTTTGAAAATAGTAACATTAATCAGAATGTTGCCGTAGAGTAATGGTTATCAGGCGGTCCTTAAAAAAAAAAAAAAAAAAAAAAAAAACGGTTCAAATGGCTCTAAGCACTATGAGACTTAACATCTCAGGTCTTCAGTTCCCTAGACGTAGAACCACTTAAACCTAACTAACCTAAGGATATCACACACAGCCGTGGCCGAGGCAGGATTCGAACCTGCGACCGTAGCAGCCACGTGGTTCCGGACTGAAGCGCCTAGAACCGCTCGACCACAGCTGCTGGCAAGCGGTACTCATTTCGATTTAATTTCTTCCCTTTTATCATCCTATATTCTCGTCCATGTTACTGAAATCGTTATTTTTATCCCTAATTTCGCTGGAATTTTGTTTTGCTTATAATCTCTTCTTTTATATAACTCTTCATCTGCGTTATTTTGTGCACAGTGTGATAAAAATTCACGCTTTAAATGTTTATATGATGATTTCCATCCAAAAGAAATGTACATCTTGTAGCGAAAAATACATTTTTGACACTATTCCACAGTGAATATGAATAGATTATTTCTTCTTTTGTTTTATAACCAATAAATCAGCATTTTCAAATGTTTAAATATTACGATAGATAAATAAAAAATAATGAAATTCGCATGCACATGAATTCCAAGTGGAAAAAGAATGACGGGAAGAAGAAGTGAGAGCAATTGAAGCAGTTAATACGATGATTAAAATCCGTGACAGAGGACTAGAAATAACAAAAATTACATTTAAGCCTCTTAATTGAATAAAAACAATGATCAGAGTCATTTCGATAGACCAAAGGGTGAAGGGTTTGGAGGCCCCTGACAATATGTATTTATCCGAGTGGGCTATCCGGCCTTAATAGCTTGTTGGCGATCGCGCGGCTGTATATGTGGTCTGAGCGATGGAGGTGCTCTTCGCTGCTGGCTTCATTGACGATTTACCCGACTGCGTGCAGACGCTTGTTTTTGGTAATCACGGACATACTTACAGGTAGCTGAGAGATAATAAGAGAAAAAAGCTGCATTGTTATTGGTGTCACATTCGAATAAATGCACTGCGATTCCTAAAAGAAGTGAGTACTCGCTCACCGCAACATTATCAAGCGAAAGCAGCGCACTTTGTACTCACGAATTCAAGCGACGGCAAAAGGAAATGACGGGGACGGTCTCGTGGGCCTGTGACGAGGTGAATCGATAGCCACACGCAGCGGAAGCCGTCGTGAGCTCAGTATTGTTAAACACAAATTTTCCTCTTGCTGACAAGGGAAACGTCCCATCGCATCCCCCCTCAGATTTAGTGGTGAGATGTCCCAATGGGTAGCCCGTCAAAAACTGAACACACATCAAACATGAAAACTGTGCTGAACTGTAAAAGGGAAGATCCGCGTTCAAATCCCTCTTGTGTCCTTTTGTTTACTTCTTTTCCCTCAAAATTACGAGCTGCCCGTCCTGTCATTGACATGTCTGTTCCCTTTATTCATATTTGTGTCTGTGTCGTGGTAACGCTAGCTTGCAACAGCGTGGTGTAAGGAAGGGACATCCAGACTTTGTTCCTCACAAGTGCCACGTGTTATGACTTTTGGGTTCCGTTTTGGGAGTTTTTACTCCTGAATTTCTTTGCTGTAATGTAGTTCACACCCGTTTATTTGTTGTTTACATTTCTGTTCACATCTACATCTACATCCACATCGATACTCTGCAAATCACACTTACGTGCTTGCCAGAGGGTTTATTGAACTACCTTCACAATTCTCTATTATTACAATCTCGTATAGCGCGTGGAAAGAACGAACACCTATATCTTTTCGTGTGAGCTCTGATTTCCCTTATTTTATCATGGTGACCGTTTCTCTCTATGTAGGTCGGCGTCAACAAAACATTTTCGCATTTGGAGGAGAAAGTCGGTGATTGGAATTTCGTGAGAAGATCCCTCCTCAACGAAAAATGCCTTTGTTTTAATGATGTCCAACGCAAATCTTGTGTCATTTCAGTGACACTCTGACCCCTACTTCGCGATAATACAAAAAGTGCTGCCCTTCTTTGAACTTTTTCGATGTACTCCTTTAATCCTATCTGGTCAGGATCCCACACCGCGCAGTAGTATTCTAAAAGAGGACGAACAAGCGTAGTGTAGGCAGTCTCTTTAGTAGATCTGTTACATTTCCTAAGTGTGCTGCCAATAAAACGCAGTCTATCCCGGTGGAGGTTCAAGTCCTCCCTCGGGCATGGGTGTGTGTGTTTGTCCTTAGGATAATTTAGGTTAAGTAGTGTGTAAGCTTAGGGACTGATGACCTTAGCAGTTAAGTCCCATAAGATTTCACACACATTTGAACAATAAAACGCAGTCTTTGGTTAGCCTTCCCCACAACATTTTCTGTGTGTTCAAAAAAATGGCTCTGAGCACTATGGGACTTAACTGCTGAGGTCATCAGTCCCCTAGAACTTAGAACTACTTAAACCTAACTAACCTAAGGACATCACACACATCCACGCCCGAGGCAGGATTCGAACCTGCGACCGTAGCGGTCGCGCGGTTCGAGACTGTAGCGCCTAGAACCGCTCGGCCACTCCGGCCGGCTTCTATGTGTTCCTTCCAATTTAAGTTGTTCGTAATTTTAATTCCTAGGCATTTAGTTGAATTTACGGTCTTTAGATTTGACTGATTTATCGTGTTATCGATGTTTAACGGATTCCTTTTAGCACTCATGTGAATGACCTCACACTTTTCGTTATTTACGGACAATAGCCAATTTTCGCACCATACAGATATCTTTTCTAAGTCGTTTTACAATTTGTTTTGATCTTCTGATGACTTCATTAGTCGATAAACAACAGCGTCATCTCCAAACAACCTATGAAGACTGCTCACATTGTCTCCCATATCGTTTATATAGATAGGGAACAGAAAAGGGCCTATAACACGACCTTGGGGAACGCCAGAAATCACTTCTGTTTTACTCGATGACTTTCCGTCAATTACTACGAACTGTGACATCTCTGGCAGGAAATCACGAATCCAGTCACACAAATGAGACGATATTCCATAGGCACGCAATTTCGCTACAAGCCGGTTGTGTGGTACAGTGTCAATAGCGTTCCGGAAATCCAGAAATACGGAATCAATTTGAAATCTCTTGTCGGTAGCACTTAACACTTCCTGCGAGTAAAGAGCTTGTGTTTCACAAGAACGATGTTTCCTAAATCCGTGTTGACTATGTGTCAATAGACCGTTTCTTAGAGGTAATTCATAATGTTCGAACACAATATATGTTTCAAAATCCTGCTGCACATCGACGTTAATGATATGTACCTGTAATGTAGTGGATTGCTCCTACTACCTTTCTTGAATGTCGGTGTGACCTGTGCAACTTTCCAGTCTTTGGGTACGATCTTTCGTCGAGCGAACGGTTGCATATGATTGCTAAGTAGGGAGCTAATGTCAGAGGTCTATGCGGTTTTCTCGCTTGCTCTCTTTGTTGGACACATTTATTTGCGACGGTAATATATTCTTACCGCATGACTCATATTTTATAACTGATGTATAATATTACAACTGCCAAAATTACGGAAGGAGATCAGACATGTCAACGACTAGGGAGACAGCTCATAAATTTTTGACAAAAAAAAAGGGTTGGGTACAAGGGAGTTTTGAACATGGCTCTCCCGCCTTGTAGGCCAGCTCCTTGACTACACAACCTCGACGCCGTTACTCTTTTACTGTGCTCAGTGTTGCATATGTTGAGCTTCGACTATTCGCTGTTTATATTTTGCTTCTTTTTTTCATATTTCAGTACACCTTCCAGTTTTCTTGCTTGATCTGTGTTCAGCTTTTGATGGTCTGTCAACTGGGCCATTTTACAACTAAATTGGAGGTGGTTCAAATGGTTCAAATGGCTCTGAGCACTATGGGACTTAATCCGCAGCTCGTGGTCGTGCGGTAGCGTTCTCGCTTCCCACGCCCGGGGTCCCGGGTTCGATTCCCGGCGGGGTCAGGGATTTTCTCTGCCTCGTGATGACTGGGTGTTGTGTGATGTCCTTAGGTTAGTTAGGTTTAAGTAGTTCTAAGTTCTAGGGGACTGATGACCATAGCTGTTAAGTCCCATAGTGCTCCGAGCCATTTGAACCATTTTGAACTATTGGACTTAACTTCTGAGGTCATCAGTCCCCTAGGACTTAGAACTACTTAAACCTAACGAACCTAAGGACATCAAACACATCCATGCCCGAGGCAGGATTCGAACCTGCGACCGTAGCGGTTGCGCGGTTCCAGACTGTAGCTCCTAGAACCGCTGGGCCACTCCAGCCGGCAAATTGGAGGGGGGTGCGATGGGGAGTTTCCATTGTGAGAATCATGTCAGTGCCTTGCATCCGTATTTACGTATGCATTTCTGCTCGATTTTGCGCAGAATCACACGCAGCCGTTAGGATTCTGTTTAGTCGGCAGGACTTCTTTTTAAAAATCGAGTGATTGCCAGGCATGTGGCGGCAAAGAGGGCAGGGGTCAAGAATTCTTAGGTCTGGCCACGATGTCTCCCCCATACCTGTCACCCATTCGCATTTTTTGTGTTTTTTTTTTATTTTCTGGGAGAGGGTTTACAACACCAGGCAGGCGGAGGCATAGAGGGCAGGACCGTAAGATCCCGAAGCCTGACCACAATGCCTTCCCCATACCTTTCACTGAGTCGATTCGTTATTCCCATGTATGTACGGTATTTTTGTTTTTTGTACTCAAAAGAAAAGGGTTTTAACGACGACCTTAATAAAGGACCTCCATTGAAATAGACAGGGCAAAATAAACTTGAGTCCTCGAAAAAAATGAGATATCACGCTCAAAGGAGTAATTAGTGTTCTGTCCTTGAGTAGAAGGACAATAAGGCAAAAGGGAGAGCAAGTAGTAGTGAGAAACAATAAAGAAACGTCTTCCCTAAGTAAAAGGAGTACAGTATTCTCTCCATAATGGAACCAAAGTAAAACGTCTGCTAATATTTGACATAATATGGAAGTCTTCTCTTGAAAGGTAGATGGAAATAAATGGAAATTTTTATCTTTGAGTGATCTCCTCATAAAAAATACCAAAATAAAAGAGCATTTTGTGTAGAATACTAAGCAAGTGACTTCAGATGAAGGAGAGAAAGAAAGAAAATAAATACACCCCTGGAAATTGAAATAAGAACACCGTGAATTCATTGTCCCAGGAAGGGGAAACTTTATTGACACATTCCTGGGGTCAGATACATCACATGATCACACTGACAGAACCGCAGGCACAGAGACACAGGCAACAGAGCATGCACAATGTCGGCACTAGTACAGTGTATATCCACCTTTCGCAGCAATGCAGGCTGCTATTCTCCCATGGAGACGATCGTAGAGATGCTGGATGTAGTCCTGTGGAAGGGATTGCCATGCCATTTCCACCTGGCGCCTCAGTTGGACCAGCGTTCGTGCTGGACGTGCAGACCGCGTGAGACGACGCTTCATCCAGTCCCAAACATGCTCAATGGGGGACGGATCCGGAGATCTTCCTGGCCAGGGTAGTTGACTTACACCTTCTAGAGCACGTTGGGTGGCACGGGATACATGCGGACGTGCATTGTCCTGTTGGAACAGCAAGTTCCCTTGCCGGTCTAGGAATGGTAGAACGATGGGTTCGATGACGGTTTGGATGTACCGTGCACTATTCAGTGTCCCCTCGACGATCACCAGTGGTGTACGGCCAGTGTAGGAGATCGCTCCCCACACCATGATGCCGGGTGTTGGCCCTGTGTGCCTCGGTCGTATGCAGTCCTGATTGTGGCGCTCACCTGCACGGCGCCAAACACGCATACGACCATCATTGGCACCAAGGCAGAAGCGACTCTCATCGCTGAAGACGACACGTCTCCATTCGTCCCTCCATTCACGCCTGTCGCGACACCACTGGAGGCGGGCTGCACGATGTTGGGGCGTTAGCGGAAGACGGCCTAACGGTGTGCGGGACCGTAGCCCAGCTTCATGGAGACGGTTGCGAATGGTCCTCGCCGATACCCCAGGAGCAACAGTGTCCCTAATTTGCTGGGAAGTGGCGGTGCGGTCCCCTACGGCACTGCGTAGGATCCTACGGTCTTGGCGTGCATCCGTGCGTCGCTGCGGTCCGGTCCCAGGTCGACGGGCACGTGCACCTTCCGCCGACCACTGGCGACAACATCGATGTACTGTGGAGACCTCACGCCCCACGTGTTGAGCAATTCGGCGGTACGTCCACCCGGCCTCCCGCATGCCCACTATACGCCCTCGCTCAAAGTCCGTCAACTGCACATACGGTTCACGTCCACGCTGTCGCGGCATGCTACCAGTGTTAAAGACTGCGATGGAGCTCCGTATGCCAAGGCAAACTGGCTGACACTGACGGCGGCGGCGCACAAATGCTGCGCAGCTAGCGCCATTCGACGGCCAACACCGCGGTTCCTGGTGTGTCCGCTGTGCCGTGCGTGTGATCATTGCTTGTACAGCCCTCTCGCAGTGTCCGGAGCAAGTATGGTGGGTCTGACACACCGGTGTCAATGTGTTCTTTTTTCCATTTCCAGCAGTGTACATAAGTCAATAAACTCCTGAGATTTCACAGTGAATTAAAATTCTCACTTGAATTAAGGAAAGCGAACCAACGTTCTTGTGCAACTGAGGGTCGCACGATAACCGTTACATTACTGCTACATCCCTGAATATGGAAGTTAATAGGAATATAAAAAAAGGGAGGAAGGTTTATCTGTTTAGCAAGAGTAATAGAAGGCAGATTTCAGACTACCTAACAGATCAAAACGAAAATTTCTGTTCCGACACTGACAATGTTGAGTGTTTATGGAAAAAGTTCAAGGCAATCGTAAAATGCGTTTTAGACAGGTACGTGCCGAGTAAAACTGTGACGGACGGGAAAAACCCACCGTGGTTCAACAACAAAGTTAGGAAACTACTGCGAAAGCAAAAAGAGCTTCACTCCAAGTTTAAACGCAGTCAAAACCTCTCAGACAAACAGAACCTAAACGATGTCAAAGTTAGCGTAAGGAGGGCTATGCGTGAAGCGTTCAGTGAATTCGAAAGTAAAATTCTATGTACCGACTTGACAGAAAATCCTAGGAAGTTCTGGTCTTACGTTAAATCAGTAAGTGGCTCGAAACAGCATATCCAAACACTCCGGGATGATGATGGCATTGAAACAGAGGATGACACGCGTAAAGCTGAAATACTAAACATCTTTTTCCAAAGCTGTTTCACAGAGGAAGACCGCACTGCAGTTCCTTCTCTAAATCCTCGCACAAACGAAAAAATAGCTGACATCGAAATAAGTGTCCCAGGAATAGAAAAGCAACTGGAATCACTCAACAGAGGAAAGTCCACTGGACCTGACGGGATACCAATTCGATTCTACACAGAGTACGTGAAAGAACTTGCCTCCTTCTAACAGCCGTGTACCGCAAGTCTCTAGAGGAACGGAAGATTCCAAATGATTGGAAAAGAGCACAGGTAGTCCCAGTCTTCAAGAAGGGTCGTCGAGCAGATGCGCAAAACTATAGACCTATATCTCTGACGTCGATCTGTTGTAGAATTTTACAACATGTTTTTTGCTCGAGTATCATGTCGTTTTTGAAAACCCAGAATCTACTCTGTAGGAATCAACATGGATTCCGGAAACAGCGATCGTGTGAGACCCAACTCGCTTTATTTGTTCATGAGACCCAGAAAATATTAGATACAGGCTCCCAGGTAGATGCTATTTTCCTTGACTTCCGGAAGGCGTTCGATACAGTTCCGCACTGTCGCCTGATAAACAAAGTAAGAGCCTACGGAATATCAGACCAGCTGTGTGGCTGGATTGAAGAGTTTTTAATAAACAGAACACAGCATGTTGTTATCAATGGAGAGACGTCTACAGACGTTAAAGTAACCTCTGGCGTGCCACAGGGGAGTGTTATGGGACCATTGCTTTTCACAATATATATAAATTACCTAGTAGATAGTGTGGGAAGTTCCATGCGGCTTTTCGCAGATGATGCTGTAGTATACAGAGAAGTTGCAGCATTAGAAAATTGTAGCGAAATGCAGGAAGATCTGCAGCGGATAGGCACTTGGTGCAGGGAGTGGCAACTGACCCTTAACATAGACAAATGTTATGTATTGCGAATACATAGAAAGAAGGATCCTTTATTGTATGATTATATGATAGCGGAACAAACACTGGTAGCAGTTACTTCTGTAAAATATCTGGGAGTATGCGTGCGGAACGATTTGAAGTGGAATGATCATATAAAATTAATTGTTGGTAAGGCGGTTACCAGGTTGAGATTCATTGGGAGAGTCCTTAGAAAATGTAGTCCATCAACAAAGGAGGGGGCTTACAAAACACTTGTTCGACCTATACTTGAGTATTGCTCATCAGTGTGGGATCCGTACCAGATCGGGTTGACGGAGGAGATAGAGAAGATCCAAAGAAGAGCGGCGCGTTTCGTCACAGGGTTATTTGGTAAGCGTGATAGCGTTACGGATATGTTTAGCAAACTCAAGTGGCAGACTCTGCAAGAGAGGCGCTCTGCATCGCGGTGTAGCTTGCTCGCCAGGTTTCGAGAGGGTGCGTTTCTGGATGAGGTATCGAATATATTGCTTCCCCCTACTTATACCTCCCGAGGAGATCACGAATGTAAAATTAGAGAGATTCGAGCGCGCACTGAGGCTTTCAAATAGTCGTTTTTCCCGCGAACCATACGCGACTGGAACAGAAAAGGGAGGTAATAACAGTGGCACGTAAAGTGCCCTCCGCCACACACCGTTGGGTGGCTTGCGGAGTATAAATGTAGATGTAGATTACACTTACTATTTTAAAAGGTGTAGACCATCCGCAAAATTCCGAAATACCTTTTTCGCCGATTACTCGCAAACGAGGGCAAACCAGAGTGAATGGCTTTAGGTTGTGTTACCTTGGATCTTAACCAACATCACCGTAGAAATGGCTTCAAAAAGTCGATCCCACTGTTGGGGACTCTTCCTTATGAGTAAGAAAAATACACTAAGAAGCTCTTAACATTAGTTGACGTGTTTGGATTCAGCTGTTAAGTTCCTAGATGCATATTATTATAAAATACGACTGAGAATTGCGAGATGCACAAACGTTTGACTCGGGGCCCCATTCGGCCCGCGGCCGCAGTTTGACGACCACTGGTCTAAGTGTCTGAGACGAACAGGCGATTTACAACCAACATCTATCAAAATATAACTGTTAGTAAAATTTGTTGCTATATTGATTAATCCTAGCGTTATTTCAATGTATTTGCTTTAGGAGTGTCAGGCTCAGCCTGCTGTTTGTTTGATTTGCTCCTTGTTGCATGTGCTCCAGTAGAAATGTGAGTCGAAGGTGATTCCAGATATTTTGACATTTCTGTTGGTCTTGTGCCTTCCTAAGCCTAAACTAGATGTTCTGATGTTTGGTTACCGTAGTAGTAAAAATTCATTTATTAATGGAATCGGTTCCATCCGTTTCAGCAAACTAGAAATTTTTTCTCGATTTCTTGATCGACACTTATTTCAGTGTATCTGTATCATCAAATGTTCAAACGTGTGTGAAATCTTATGGGACTTAATTGCTAAGGTCATCAGTCCCTATGCTTACACACTACTTAACCTAAATTATCCTAAGAACAAACACACACACACACATGCCCGAGGGAGGACTCGAACTTCCGCCGGGACCAGCCGCACAGTCCATGACTGCAGCGCCGCAGACCGCTCGGCTAATCCCGCGCGGCTCTGTATCATCTTAAATATTTTAAAATCATGAAAATAACAGTGGTGATGGTAAATTAAGCGTAGTCTTCTTTTGTTAACAGATGTGATATTTTTCCCTTAATTAGTAGTGTGTATGAATTGTTTCATGCTCACTCCTTCTGACAGCCGCAACAACATGACTGCACCAGAATCGTGAGAAACTACATAAATCACAAATTGAGCTAAGTTTTTTTCTCTGTAGTTACCCAGTTTTTTATGTTATTCTCGTAATGCACATGTATTTATCTACGACACAAATTCATTGAGCACAGATTTCGAGCAGTACAATGTTTACGTTCGCTGGACTGTTGGACTGTTCGTTCGACTGTTCTCACTCGGCGCGTTTAGCGTGATTTGGAACTCTCTCTCGCTCATTCTAGCTGTCTCTAGTTATATAAAGGCATCCGCACTCGCCTGCGTTCTCTCCCCCCCCCCCCCTCCCCCTCTCACCTGTCTATGCTGTGTATGTACCGGTTAGTTATTATTAAGGTGCTGCTACTCACAGAGGCTCAGCGTAGGCTGTAATTATCATATTGCGGCGAAACTTAGTTGGGAGTTTAGCCACCACGTGGAGAACTGGCGCTGTGAATGCAAGAAAGACGATAGAAATGCTTCCATATGTAATAGATTGGGAACGGGACATGGGCAGAAAAGTTCATACAAGTGAGAAACGCACAATGCTGATTTTATTATTATCTGTTCCTTATACAGTTTGCTCAGTATGACCATCGGAGACGTCGACGAGATGCTGTACAGCAGCAGATTTGTACCTGGTGGCTTTAATTGGAACTAACTTTTTTCCGTCGTAAATCAGTTTAGCATTAACGCATTAGCATATCTACCTAGTTTCGCTGCCATACGATAATTACAGCCCACACTGGACCTTCACGAGTAGAAGCACTTTTAATTATAACGACTCGATATATGAGGCGATTAAAAAGTTACCGTCTCTGGCACTGCTGCAGCGTATATGCAACGTAGCACGACTCAGGTGTGGATGTGTCAGTACCGACGTGAAGGCGAGGGGTTTATTGTGGCATTCGTGTCTTTCCGACGTGCGTGGGGAAAATGCTGAAGTGTGAATTACGGCGACGTTATTACCAAATGCTTCCAAACAGGAATGCGTGCTGGTATTCTTTGCTTGGCTGCCGAAGGACAAACATTGGTAGATATCCATTCAAGAATGAAGAATGTGTATGGGGTAGCATGTCTGTCGAAAAACAGCGTATGGAAAAAGTGCGACAAGAGGCGGTGTTGCTTCATGGTAACGCACGTCTCCAAATGTCGTAACGCAAACGTTACACCAACTCAAGTGGGAGACAATCGAGCACCCCCCACCCCCTCCAGGTTCCTATAACCCTGATCTCTCTCCATGCAATTATCACGCCTTCAGTCCCTTAAAAACGTCCTGGAGGGGTCGACGATTCCTGTCGGATGAGGATGTGCCACGCAGCAGCTTCAACCTGGTACCTCGGTGGGATGTTTACTTCAATGCTCACAGCGATTTCCTTGATTGGCGTACCGATTCTGAACTGTACGGCCTTCTCACGGAAATGTTTTGATCACCCATTGAGAGATGAGCATATGTGGAATGTGAGCTGTCGCTTTTTAGCTCTAAAGGCTGTGGGGTGGTCCCGTACATTTTCACGAGAAACTGAACATTTCGTCCTTCTCTGTGTAGCACATTTTCATTGTAGGTCGTGATCTGGTTATATGTCCGATTCACACCGTATCTCTGTAATGAGTGAAGTTAACTATAATTTACTGGCGTCTGCCTCCGTGTAAAGACTTGACGTAGGGTTTTTTAATCAGATCCGGCCATTGATGGTTGTTGTTAATGCGGCTGTCTACATCGCCAACGTTGGAAGGCAAGTCACTGGTACAATCGCTTTTCATGACCAACAACTAGGTACCACACTTCAAACCTTCGTCTTCCCCATTAAAATTATTGTCATGTGTCCTAACCCCTTTCGTCTCTCTGTAGAACCTACCGCAGCATGATACGTACAAGGCTGCCAGGACACGGGTCTTATCAAACAGAAGCTTGTGGTTTCCTTGCGGCAAAGCTTGTCCCACTACAGATGATTTGTCCGTTTCCTGCCGTCGACAGTTGTCTTCACGCTTTTTACTTGTCAGTTATGTTTACATGGACCATAAAAAATTGCACAATGCCGAACATATATAGCGACATAGCGCCCACACGGACTGCAGCTACATGTACTGTACAACATTACCGATCATTGTTGGCCAACGGCGTTTGCGGCAATAAATTGCCGGGCCAGAAGTTTTTCCAAGTGGCCACACTCTCGCCACTAAATGGACGAACGATTTTTGCAAACTCGTAATGAAACTGGTACATGTGGAGTTTAGAAAGTTCTAACAAACACATGCCAACATAAACGGTTTTTTGAACTCTACTGAAACCTTCACTAACTCCAAAGCCATGAATTCTTTGTTGAAAATTATAGTTCGTTTAAAATTTGGAATTCCGATTTATTGTCTTGCACCACAATGCCCATCCCACAAATCGACTAAGCAAATATCGTGGTGGTTTCTAACATTCTGGGTCGTTTCCTGAAAACTGCATTATTCATTAATTTATAAAAGCCTTTGCCAAAATTATATGTCGTGGAAGCCCTCTTTTCGGCATTTCTATTAGTGTACTTCTGCAGCCAGAAAGATCCAATTTAATAGTATGGGCAACTGTAATCAGTTTCATTCTCAAACTGATACATTGCCGAAGGTTTACATAATGCAGTATACATCTTTTTCTATCCTCAAGCAGCGTCCATAGAGTGGGGAGGGGACCGTATTACAGAATTGTGTGCTTTGGATACAGCGGCAAATCGCAGCGCATGTCATTCAAACTATTAGGAAATATCAAGTCTGTCTCCAGAACACGGGAAATGTACAGAAATATACAGTCAAATGGCGTTGTATTCCCTCAAAAAATAAATTAATTAATTAAATAAATCTCATAGTTCTCTCGTTTGTCCTCTACTTCAGGTATACCAGCAGAAACAACTACTATAAATGTGGCTACATTTATTTATTTGGTTTCAGGTGATATAAACCTATTAACCAGCGAGTTTTGTTTACACATTACATATCCTGATATAATTATCTACAACAAAAATTAAAATTATACATTGATGATGAGTCCCACACTTCTTTACAGAGCGTAGGGGAGCGACGCGGGGACCCCCGCCGCCTTACTAGGCAAGGTGGTTTGACATTGCCTTCCTCCGACCGTAATGGGAATGAATGATGATGATAAGGACGACACGACGACACCCAGTCATCTCGAGGCAGAAAAAATCCCTAACCCCGCCTGGAATCGAACGCGGGACCCTGTGCTCGGGAAGCGAGAACGCTACCGCGAGACATTAATGTCATATAAAAATACATAAGCATATACACTGAACTGACGTAAGTCACGGGATAGCGATGCGCACGTATACAGGTGGCGGTAGTATTGCGTGCACAAGTTATAAAAGGGCAATGCATTGGCAGAGCTGCTATTTGTACTCACGCGATTCGTGTGAAAAAGTTTCCGACGTGACTATGTCCGCACGGCGGGAATTTGGAGACTCTGAATGCGGAATGGTAGACGGAGCTAAACGCATGGGACATTCCATTTCGGAAATCTTTAGGAAATTCAATATTCCGACATCCACAGTGTCAAGAATGTACCGAGAATACTACGGACAACGCAGTGGCCAATGGCTTTCACTAGATCAGCGGCATTTGCGTAGAGTTGTCAGTGCTAACAGACAAGCAACACTGAGTGAAATAGCCGCAGAAATCAATTTGTGACGAACAACGAACGTATCCGTTAACACAGTTAGGCGAAATCTGGCGTTAATGGGGTATGACAGCAGACGACCGATGCGAGTGCCTTTGCTAACAGCACATCATCTACGGCACCTCTTCTGGGCTCGTGACAGTATTGGTTAGATCCTAGGCAACTCGAAAACCGTGCCCTGGTCAGATGAATACCGATATCGGCTGGTAAGAGCTGATGGCAGATCCCACGAAGCCTTGGACCCAGATTGTCAACAAGGCCCAGTGCAACCTAGTGGTGGCTCCATAATGGTGTGGGCTGTGTTTACATGGAATCGACGGGATCCTCTGATCCAAATGAAGCGATCAATGAGTGGCAATGGTTATGTTCGGCTACCTGGAGATCATTTGCATCCATTTACTCACTTCATGTTCCCAAACAACGATAGAATTTTTATGAATGACAATTTCTAACATTCTGCGTGGTGTCTGTTGTTCTATGTCGTGTCTCCCTACCACTTTCGCGCAACGACGCTCTGAGCGTGTTTTTTTCGGGAATTGACTAGTTTGAACCTGGGACCTGTTGCTGGTAAGGAGACGCCAGACCACACATGACATGCAGAGTTCAGAAGAGTTCAATGAGACTAGCGATGATATAACCAAATACTTAATGATTTCACGTCTGCTCCACTGCACTCCCTGTAAAAGAATCTTAATACTAACTAAATTTAGTAGAAGGGGTTCAAGGCTTTCCTATTTTTAGTTAGCTGGTAAAATAACGTTTTCTATGCCTTGACGTACATTATCCTCGTTATGGTGCGTTTTATGTCCTATTCTTCGCGATACTGCATCGTCTGTTGTACTGTCCTCTATTCCCTGTCCATTTTCATGCTAGGTCTCTACCTCAATTCGGTCAAGGTCTCGATCTGCCATTGCTAATCTTTCTGAATCCCTTATTTTCTGTTTTAAAAGCAATTCTCGCGCCATACTTCGAGTCAAGATGCGCTCATACGATCTCACGCGTTTCGTAAACTTTTTGTTCACACGACTTAACACTTATTATACCCAAGACTGACAATCCATTCACTTACTTGTTGGGTCAGAACCAACTTGTCAACGATGTATCCGCCACCTGTGCGCTTGCATTGAGGGGAAAACTTAATTCTAACAATTTTTAAAATTCATAACTTAATTATGCTATTGTCTCTGCTAGAATGTCTCACTTTCTATTGAATACTTTCTTACTATCTATCGCTGTAGCTACAGTTTTCAACTATTTATGCCTTTCAAAAAAAAATTTTTTATTACGAAAATTTTTAACAGGATATTTTTCTGAGCTATTTAGGCATGTGGTCGACCTTCAATCATGGTATTTTACCATCCTGGCAGGGTCGCCATTCTCTAACATCCTGCATGGTGTTTGTTTTTCTATGTCGTGTCTCCCTACCACTTTCACGCAACGACGCTCTGAGCGTGTTTTTTACGGAATTGACTAGTTTGAACCTGAGACCTGTTGCTGGTAAGGAGACGCCAGACCACACATGACATGTAGAGTTCAGAAGAATTCAGTGAGACCAGCGATGATATAACCAAATACTTAATGATTTCAGTGTCAGCTCCACTGCACTCCCTGTAAAAGAATCTTAATACTAACTAAATTTAGTGGAAGAGGTTCAAGGCTTTCCTATTTTTAGTTAGCTGGTAAAATATCGTCGAAAAAGCAGTTAAGTTTACCACTGGAAATTTTATTCTACTCACAAAACATTGTTTATAAATTGCACTATTGATAGAAGGAAATGTTTTAATACAGGATGATGAAAACCAACTGCGGTCAACAAAAATGTGATCGAATATTCCCTGAGTGGTTTTCCAAGTTCTACAATGGATCAAAGAATAACCTATGCCATATCACATCTATAATCTAGGTTTAAATTAAGTTTCACAAAAGAGAAAACTATCAAAATGGTCTACAGTGACCCTCAATTATCTTTAATTACTTATCTAACTTGTCGTAATTACAGTGGCTGATGTGGCTTCTCAATAATTATATAACAGAAAAATCATCACGTTTCAGATTTTAACTTACGTAGCAAATGTGAATACCATGAGATTTAATTGACGATCGACACTAGTATTACGTAAAAAGGGGATGTAACAGATGAGACTTCTGCAATTCTGAGTGAAGTCTTATGCGCTGTTATGCGGCATCGAGTGCGTTCATTACCTTGTCGGTGTTCGTCAGGGGGTGGCAGCCGGCGCAGCTCCATGCATCTCGCCGTCTCCAAAGCAACTCTCTTCTAACTTCTCCTTACTACAATTTACCGAAGTTGGTTTAAAAAAAACTATCTGGCTGCGTTTTCATCTGACCAAACAGGGTCTCAATGTTAACCTTAAGCTCCGCCTACAAAAATTCTGTCTATCCAATGAGAAACGTTATACTTTTCGTGGTGGGGCAATGTTTTTAAAGTTTGCAACGTAACAGAGACTCGAAAAAGTCTCACGCTAAAACTTGCGGCTGGTGTGGCCCTTTTAGTGTCGTCGTAAGATCTATACTGTTCTTCTGGAGGGCTCTGCTTTTAACATGGGCTGGTGGGTGGTCCTGCCGCTTAGCTGGCAACGTGGGTGTCCGTCCCTTATCGTAGGGCCTTATAGCTTAACACGGTTCTTCTCTCGGCTTCTGTTCTCGTTTCTCCCCTCGGGACTGCGTCTGTCTCACGGTGGGAAGGTATGACATGCATTTAGGCATTCTTGTGTTAGTCTGTGGTATTCCATTTGTAAGTAGGCTGTTTAGGGTCTTATATTGGTAACGCCACGTAGCTCTGTATGAAAATCACTGGCTGTGCTGTGTGCAGTCTGTGGCTAGTTTGCATTGTTGTCTGCCATTGTAGTGTTGGGCAGAGGCAGCTGGATGTGAACAGCGCGTAGCCTTGCGCAGTTGGAGGTGAGCCGCCAGCAGTGGTGGATGTGGGGAGAGAGATGGCAGAGTTTTGAAATTTGTAAGACTGGATGTCATGAACTGCTATATATATTATGACTATTAAGGTAAATACATTGTTTGTTCTCTATTAAAATCTTTCATTTGCTAACTATGCCTATCAGTAGTTAGTGCCTTCCGTAGTTTGAATCTTTTATTTAGCTGGAAGTAGTGGCGCTCGCTGTATTGCAGTAGTTCGAGTAACGAAGATTTTTGTGAGGTAAGTGATTTGTGAAAGGTATAGGTTAATGTTAGTCAGGGCCATTCTTTTGTAGGGATTTTTGAAAGTCAGATTGCGTCGCGCTGAAAATATTGTGTGTCAGTTTAAGCACAGTCATGTATAATTTTTCTAAGGGGAAGTTTCATATGTCGACCCTTAGCCGAGGATACCTCACTGGAATCTTCTGATTTTTTCCTTGTAGTTTGTGTAATTAGTGCAGCCTTTGTTTATTGCTAGCGCGTAATTGTAGAGAGAATTTCCTTTGTAGTTGTAGTTTTTCATTCTTGTACAGTAAAACAGTTGTGGCATGCATGTAAATTTGCACCAAGTATTTCGCAGCTGCGCTTGCAATTAACGAGATATCATTTTCAATGCTATGTTAATGTGTTTTCTTATTGTGCTCGTCAAATTGTGCTTTTCTGTGTTGTCGTGTGAAATATTGTGACAATAATGGCGTGTGAAAAACGTAATACTAGGCTCCAAAGTAAACGGAGAAATGACAGTGAAGACGAAAGCAGTGTGTTAGCGTGTAACGTTCCCTGGCAAACTCACGTTATTAAAGAACAAGAGTTTATTTGTAACATATACGCCGCTCTGGGCAAGTTGTGTATATCGTAATTATTGAACAAAAATATTACTGAATGTGGTGTAAAAGACATTTGTTATTCTCCTTATATTTTTTGTTGTAATATTTCTCCGTATTTAGGATAGGAATTTTTCTGTATTTATTATGTGATTGTAAAATGTGTCAATATTTGCGGTATCAGAGACATGAAAATTTGCCAGAAGAGAATAATATCGTCAATTTACAAAGAAATGTTAATAGTCAGCAATGCTATTTAAGCACAATTCATTATGTATTCTCTGGTCTTCTCTGTTCAGAAGTCATTGCGGTAGGACACTGTGAAGAAGTTTTTTACGAATGTGTAGACTTCTTTTGTCTCTGTCTGGACTTAGCCGCCATTAGACGATGCGTTACGAATTAATGTGAGTGTATTACTGTTTGATCTAAAATATATCAGAATTTATCAAAAGTGTGAATTATTTATGTAAATTAGCTTGCCCACGTCATCTATAAAATTTCTTTAAGAATTTTTCAGCATTTTTTTTTAGCGGTGTTGCTGGGCTGTGCCGCGACCAACAATAGCAGAGGCGGCACATTTAAAAAATTATCAAACCCGTAAATCGGGAACAGATGCATAAAAATCAATAGTGAATTAAGAAATTGTTCTTCTTTTTCAGTGATCCTGTGGCTGATAAAATTTGAATTAATTATACGTTTGTGCATTCGTAGGCGGATAGTTAATGTTAGTTAACATTGAAATTTAAACAGTTTGGTTCTTTCAAATATCTTAAATGTATAATGAAGTAGGTTTGATCAGTGATTGAAATTTAAACAGTTTGGTTCTTTAAAAGAACTCAAATGCATAGTGAAGTAGGTTTGATCAGTGATAAATGTCGGCTTGGCAATAATTAAAACATTTTCAGCTGATAGAGATAATCTTGTGTTCTATGGCTAGTGCTGGGATAAAATTCAGTAAAAATATTTAACAAAACCCACTGCATCTGGAAAGTGTATGCCAAGGCCGAATGATCTAAAGGACTCAATTCTCAACCAAATATTATTATCCAGTTAATATGAGTGCACGTAATATTTTTCTTTAAATGTACGTAATTCTTAAGAAAGAAAATTTTTATTACCACACGAAAATAAGAGAGTGGTTCTACAACAAAGTTCGCAAGGAAAGAGAAAGAAAATTAACTTAAAAGCAAAAAATATAAAATTTATTATTCTTTAACGAAATTTCAAACCATTCATATTCAGATTTCGGTAAAAGCGCCACTGTGTAATGAATTAACTAATGTTCAAACTAGTGTTTTGGTAATTGTGCATAGGGAAATGGAGCGGGCGGCAAATAATGGCGTAGACAGTGAAACAATTAGTGAACAGGGATGCATTATCGATCGATCGGTCGGCAATAGCCCGCCTCAGGAATCCGAAATGACGGGACACAATCTCGCAAATACTGTAGATTCAGGTTTGGGGTCCTCACCGTTTTCTCAAATAAGTCAAGACACATTTTCTGCTTGCCAAAATGTGAATGTTGCCGGTGCAAATTCACTGCCGAAAAGCACTGAGGAACATGTTTCAGACACCAGTGCATTGTTATTACAATTAATACAACAAATGGGACAAACACAGCAAAAGCTTCAAAAGTTAGACACAATGGAACAACACCAGAGACAAACACAGCAACAGACACAATGGAACAAAATCAGAGACAAACACAGCAAAAGCTTCAAAAGTTAGACACAATGGAACAAAATCAGAGACAAAAACAGCAAAAGCTTCAAAAGTTAGACACCACACTTGAACAAACACGTGAAGATTTAAGTACTGAGTTACATAACATTGAATCGAAATGTCAAAAAGTCTGTAATGAAGTAAAAACACAAATTTGTGAGCATTTCCAACCTATTTTTTCGCGTCATGAAAATGCATTACAGAATCACGAAGCAGCCATAAAGGAACTGCAAACCATGGTTCATGAAAATCACGACACCTTGCAAGCTAAAATTGACTCAGTTGCATCTACCGATTCGGTTACGCAACTTGCAAAAACTCAGGAAAACTTAAAGGACACAGTAGATACGCTGAAACTTGGTTCAGAAAAACACACTGGGGAAATAAGTACATTATCGGAGAAAGTAGCCGAACTTTCGGATCAGTTCACTAACTTATCTACAAAGGTAGATGATGATCTGAATGACACAAGACCTGTAGCCATCACTGACACAGAAGAGTATGAACAAATTAAGAAATTCAAGAAAAATCAGAATCAAATTAATACGCAACACAAAAGAGAAATCCGGGAAGTACAAGATCAGTTGGCACAAGTAATAAAAAAATTACATATTTCAGAGGACACTCGCGCTCCAACACGGGAAGAGGGACTTAGAAATACGGAACAACCACAAAATAATAACACAGGACACTTCGGAAATTATGAAAGAAATTGGCAAGGCACACCGAATTTTGAGATGGAACCGTCGAAACGACGTAACAATGACCGACATGCGACTCGCCGACATGATGATTTTGACTATAAGTTGTTCATTACTACACGTAAATTCAAAACATTTAAGAATTCTGGCAACGACATTCATCCACAAGCATGGTTCCATCAATTCTCTCATTGTTTTCCTCCCAACTGGTCGTTAGAACACAGATTAGAATTTATGTGTGGCTACTTAGAGAATGAACCAGCTGTAAGAATGCGATCGGTCATTCACGATTGTCGCAGTGAAGGAGAATTTTATCATGCCTTCCTCTCAGCATATTGGTCTCAAGCTACACAAGACCGAATAAAACATAGCATCATAATGATGAAACATTTCGAACAATCTGAATTTTCCAGTCTTGTGAAATATTTTGAAGACATGTTGCACATGAATCAGTACCTGTCAAACCCATACAGCCCCTCAGAACTCATCCGCATTTGCTTAATCAAATTACCTGAACATTTACGACATTTTATTTTGGCAGGACGTTGCAAAGACGACATTGAAGCTTTTCAGGGACTCTTACAAGAATTAGAAATTGACACTGACAATCGCGGAACGTGAAAACAGGAACACAACAATTACAGGTCACATCCGTCGCAATTCCGCCATAAAAGAAATAATAACTGGACACGACAAGGCTATTCTCACAACACAAATCGTGACCAAAACGGACACCACCCGTATGACAACCGTTGGCAGAGTAGTAATAATTACAGGGAAAGATCATCTCTCTGCAGTAGTGACTATCACAGAGACAATCAGAGAAACAGACAATTTGGGAACCAAAATAATTATTATCAAGGGAGACAATGACTTTAGACGCAACGGTCCAGCGCGCAGTTACGATTCAGGGAGAAATTCTCCACCACGTGACCGACAAGAAAGAAACTATGGAAACTACCGACATGACGACAGACGATATGATCGTAACGACAGACCTGAATTGCATCAGAACTGGCGGGATTTAAACAGGGCAGGGCCCTCTCGACAAGGTGAATTTGTAGAAGTTAGGTCTCCAAACCCCAATCACGACGCGCGCCAAGAGACAATAGGCAATGACTCATACCGCTGGCAGCCACAAAACGTACGTATGAAACTAACGACGCAGCTGCCGTAGCTAGTAATTACATAAAAATGGAAGACATTAGGCCATCTTACTCCAGGAACACGACGTAAAAAATAACAACATTGCATATCCTGTGATTCACATTACAGTAAATGACGTAAAATTTACGGCAATACTGGACTCTGGCAGTCCCATTTCAGTAATTAGTGAAACAGCCTTTAGCAAATGCAACAAATCGATTGTCCCACACTTCCGTTGCGTAAGATTAAATTATAAGGTGCAATCTTTGGAAAAAGTGTAGTTGTACGCCAACAAACCAACTTAGAATTCTTTTGTCAAAGCCACAGGTTCTCTATGAGCTTTCTTATTGTTCCATTATTGTCGACGGAAATTATATTGGGAGTAGACTTTTTGAATGAATACAAAGCAATCTTAAACTTTTACGATGCTGAAATAAGTTTAGAAAAAGAAGGTAAGTCAGTAGCTTTGAAATTTGCAGATTGGCTTTCAAACCATGACGAAGAAATTAATCGGCTTTACCTCCTGTTAGACAACAGTTCGGAATTTTCAACGGAGCTTGACACTAACAATCACTCTGCAAGTACTGACAGGGATGATATTGATGGCGCAATTGATACTAATGAGTTAATTCAGAATAAAATTCAAACAATTGAGAATTGTAATGACACTGATAGGCAAGACCTTTTTGAGATTTTACAAGCACATTCCACAGTTTTTACTCACAAAACAGGAACAATCAAGGGATTTCAATACCAATTTCGTGTTCGTGAGCATACTAAATTTTGTGTTAGACCATACGTAATTCCGGCGCATTATAGGGACCGTGTTAGAACAGAAATACAATCTATGCTTGACGAGGGCATTATTGAGCCTCCAGTAAGCTCATACAACAATCCATTACATGTTGTTGAGAAGAAAAATGGATCAATCAGGCTTGTCTTAGATTTGAGACAAATCAATACTATCATCATTCCTGAAACAGACAGGCCGCAAACGTTGGAAGAACTTCAAAATTTTAATGGTGTAAAAGTGTAGTCTTCTATTGATCTCAGATCCAGCTTTTATCAGATCGAACTTCATCCAGAATGTTGAAAATACACAGCTTTCATTGGTTTCGGCGTTTGTTATCAGTTTCGGAAACTTCCTTTTGGTTTGAACATTTCTTCGGCAGCATTCATTCGTGGGCTAAATTCCATATTACCTGAGTTCTTAAAACGTCACATCACCTTATATGTGGACGATATTCTGATAGCAGAAGCCTCATGGGGACAACACAATCGCATCCTCAACAGCGTGGTACATATTTTTGCAGAATCTGGAATTACAGTTAACTTGGAAAAGTCTGAATTTGCTAGGACAAATGTGAAGTTTTTGGAACATTTCTTCTGAAGGCATTCAGCCAGATCCTGAAAAGTTAGAAGCAATCAGAGGCATTCCAGTTCCAGCCACAAAAAAACAAGTCCGCAGTTTTCTAGGTCTCGTAAATTTTTACCGTCGTTTTCTGAATATGCAAATTCTAGTTACACCAAAACTTTGTTCTCTAACTGGAAAAAATACTATTTGGAACTGGGACGAACAAGCACAGTTGGAATTCAATTCTTTGAAGGAAGCGTTACTTAACGCGCCAATACTAGCTCATCCAGATCTGTCACAAGATTTCTGCCTTAGCACGGATTCTTCTAAAGTCGATCTTGGTGCCTATTTATTTCAAGAAGCCACAGAAAATGACACTACTGTTCAGAAAACCATTGCTTTTGCTAGCCGAGTGCTAATAAAATCTGAAAAAAATTATTCCGTTACTGAATTAGAAGCTTTAGCTATCGTTTAGGCATTTAACAAATTCCGTTTCTTTCTTTCTGGTAAGCACATAAAAGTATACAGTGATCATCGTACATTACAATTTCTTATGTCTTCAAAATTAAATCATGACAGGTTAAAACGTTGGGCATTGTTTCTGCAAGAATTCCACTTCACAATAGTCTACATTCCCGGCAAGGAAAACATTGTTGCGGATGCACTGTCACGCGCACCGGCTGGGCTTGAGAAAAGTAACACAGAAGGCAACCTCGAGAAAAATTTCAGTATTCTTTACATTCAGAAAGTCGCCTTTGAAAACTTCATCACCACATCTTTAAAGGACATTGCTTATGATCAAGATAAAGATCCCATTTGGAAAGACATCAAAAGTAAATGGCATGAAAAGCCGCACATTCAGATTCGGCATTATTATCTGGTTAGAAACAACATACTCTTCAAACGCTGCACTGTTGATGACAAGCTATGGGTACTTTGCATTCCTGACGATTTTGTTAATAAGCTCATTTGGTACATTCATTTCAGTTATGCACATTTTGGTCCACTAAAATGTTATCATATTCTTCGGACGACTTGTTATTTTAACAATATGGAAAAGAGAATTGGAAGAGTCTTGTCTATTTGTAAACTTTGTCAAAAGGCGAAACCATCTACTATCTCACATCATGCTCCGTTGTTTCCTATTATTCCTTCTAAATTAAAAGAATTTGCTGCTGTTGATCTCTTGGGACCCCTTGTCAGAACATCGAATGGATTTTCGTACGTTCTAGTCGCTGTTGAACTTACTTCAAAATTTGTTTCTTTCACTCCGTTACGTAAAGCCACTGGACGGTCTGTATCCAACGCCTTTATTAAAAATTTCTTACGTGAAGTTGGCCACGTTGCTAAAGTCATTTCAGATAAAGGACCGCAATTCAGATCTGCTGTTTGGTCACGCATGCTTCGGAATCATAAAATCAAGCCTGTTTTTATTTCATTGTACTCACCACATTGTAACCCGTCTGAAAGGATTATGAAAGAAATCAATAAGCTTTGCAGACTTTATTGTCACAGAAAGCATCAGCATTGGGACAGATATTTACACTTATTTCAAAATGTGCTGAATGAAATGCCTCATGATTCCACTGCTTTACCACCTACTCTTGTACTGAAGAATGAAGAACCACCGAACAGAATCAGAGAGCTTGTACCTTTCCCGAATTCACGTAAACTTCGAGACAAGGACATAATTGATTTGGCCTGCAGCAGACAAAAGGAGAAAACTACACGGTAAAGAAAATGCAAAGAAATTATACATTGGTCAGAAAGTTCTCATTAAAGCTCATTCAGTATCACATGAGAAGAAACACTTGAGTCACAAATTCTTTCTAGTTTACAATGGACCTTACAGAATCCAACGTATACCACATGATAATTGCGTTGAAGTTGAAACTCTGCGTACTAGGAAGAGTAAAGGATTGCACCACATTTCACATGTAAAACCGTTTATTGAAAGATAATCTGCTTTTTAACTTTGTCTTTGCCATATAACTTTTCACTTTACATTACTAGCATGCTTGTCAGACTTAGAATTTGTTAACATGCAACAATGTTTGAAGTAAAATATCCAGTTAAGAACCAAGAGAACTTATTGAAACAGAAATTACGAATGCATTGTTATAGTGAACAGACGTCACAGTGTTATTTTGTGTGTACATTCTTGCTTGTTAGTTGCACGATTACGTAACGACTATAAGGCATACATACTTAGAACATATACTGGTACTGCTAATGAGATTTTAATGCAACATTTTGGTTTACTTGAAAATACATTCTGGATTTAAAGCACTTTCTGTGAGATATCAGACGACACAGTGGTTAGTTTATGTGACAACTACACGGTTCAATGTTGCTTTTGCGGAGTTTCTGTTTTATATCTGCACAGATTTTCTGCATTATTCTGGAAAGTAAAACATGTTTTAGTAGTAACTTTTTTGGTATAGCAACAATGAGACAGCCTTTTTCGTGGAACAACAATACGTTACTGTACAGTACTTTCTTCATCACGCCAATAAGCATAACAACTACGATATCTATACGCAAAGCATTTCACTTTTATCATGAGGTAAGTACATTGACTTCTGCAGAACTTGCTTTCGGAGGACGATAACTACGACACTTCCACAGAGATTATGTTGCAACAAGACGCACAGTTTAGCGCTACAGTACACGTATTTGAGTGATTAATTTTATACTTAAAACATTTATTTTTAAAGATTTTTGAATTATAAAGAAAGTTTTCCGTGATACATTTCATTCCATTGCTGTAATCTGTAACACCTGAGGGTATAATTACATTAATCCTCAGGGGGGTACACGCTTACTTTGTGTACCATGTGTGTGGCAAGCACAAGGAGCCCTAGCTAATATGGTATTTGCTTATACAACTTTACACATCGGTACCATATTTCTCCAACGCAGAATTACACAGATATCTGATTATTTAACAGAGAAACAATTTTTTTATGTCAGTGACACATGTTTACGCAATTACACAGTTGGATAATTTCACACTTATGAAATTGTATTTTGTCTGTACTTTGTGAACTGTTCATATTTTTTCAGAACCATTGTGATAATATGAGAGCTTAGAATGATGTATTTGGTAAGGGATCATGATTTTTGAAGTACGTTTGAGGTAGATGACTTTATTGAAGGTCTTGAAATTATTGAAAGAAGCTGCGACGATTCTGAGATGTGATTGATCTGTTATGATGTTATTTTTACGACGACGATGTGTATTATGCTGTTGAGGTATGTTTATGATCAATAAGATGATGCTACCGTAAATGAGGAATTTGATTATGCTACGTATTTATTTTGATGAAATATTGAAGAAGTGTCGACGAATACGTATATGAATAATGAGTAGTGGTTAGGGACTCTGATTTGTGGAAAAGGATGTTGGAAACCAAGAATCGTACTTTAAGAGTTATGAAATGTGTGTAAATGCGCGAATGTATCATAATGCCGACGAAAACTTTTTGAACACTGATATATTTATAGGATTTTGTTTCTACACATTTGTAACGCAAATTCTCAACCTGTGAAAATATTTTTATATGAGACTGTCACTGTATCGGAAACTGCTGTCGTAAATATTTCAGTAAGAAAGGTAAGCGACCTTGACGTAATGCGTTTTGGGCGCCCAGCTGAGAGATAGTCGTCTGACAAAAGAAAGCCACTAGATGGAGAAAAAAATGAGGCCATTATCCTCGCTATTGACATTTCTTTGGAGAAAGCATCGCAAATACGACACGCTCAAACTTGAAAACATATGATTATACTGTGGAGCTTTTACTTTATGATATTTACTAAAATGCCTAATGAAATGACAAGAAATATTTTTATGTCTATACACCTGATTATGACTACTGTCTTTCTAGTTGAGAGATTTTTTACTACCTTATGAAATGCCATATGGCTAATGAATGATGTTTCATGCATACATATTGTATGCATGTACATATTTGCTCATTTTCTTTAATATCTAGTTTCTAGCTGCACTGCAGCATTGGTTATTATAAAATTTAGTAGATGTACTAATATCACTATTTTCTGTCTACAGACTCAGTAAAGAATATGTTTCTGATAAACGTTCTTAGAAAAGAGAGCACAAATAGACATTTCCCTTCACAGGAATTGCATAAATACTTTTTTTAATGACTTGGTAATTTCTTTTCTAGAATAAATTGTGATGCATCACTCTAGTATTAAAATGTGACATAGGTACTAGACATGGCCATCTTTAGTGTAATATTTTTTCTGCTTGAGATTTGTCATGTTTAGATATAAGTTATTGCATTTGCTCCTGCTGTTTGCCAGGCATAGTATTACTGAATTTGACTTTGTATTACTCTGTTAAGCCAGTTTTGCTACGAATTTATTTTTCTTGTTTGCTGCGCATTGCCTTATATTAGTTGTAATATTGCATTTGCTTTGCTAATTTATGCTGCTTGCTTTGCCATTTGTATTTTTTATCATTGCTGTTTGTGTTAATTGTTTTGTGCTGCTGCATTGCCTCGTTCCTTAGTTTAGCATCTGAGCTCAGTAGATTTAAGTTAGCTTAAGATGAGGTAGGCAGTATGAGAGAACGAGTTGTGATGAATTGGAAGAAATGCATTGAGAAGCTATAAGAAAATGGTTTGGCCAAAAAAAGTATTTTGAAAGAGGATATGAGCAAAAAAGTAGGGTTTAGGGACAACAGGTTTAGGTAGGATTTTCTTGGAAATAAATGATGAGGTAAGATAATGGAAAATAAATAATGAGATAAGAAATATGTGAACATATAAATACAGAAAGCATGCTTGGATAGGATTTTTTTGGTGGAAACAAATGTTAAAATAAGACGAAAGATCTATGGAATGAAGTTTTAGGTTGGACTGCAGTACCAAATGTTACACTGAAAACAAACCCTGCCCTTTCCTCTTGTGTTATTGTGCTAAGTGTTTGTGTACTCTTGTATATTTCTGTTTTTCCTGTCTTTATGTGTTTAGCTGATATGAGTTATGTTGTGGAACTTTCTAATAATATGTTTTTTTCTTTGTAAAGATGCTTAGACATTATTTATTCTGTTTTGTTTTAATGCTCATGTGTGAAGTTGATGTTTCAAAAGTTATTCTGATCTTTTATGTATGTACTTGTGTCATAATTCCTGTAACACTGATGTATCTGTTTATTTCTATTCTTTTGTAAAGCCTGTATTACTACAAATTTATCTGTATTGTTATGTTCTTTAATGATGTATTTTGTACATTTGTTATTGTATTCTTATGTTATAAAATTGTAATTGACACCAGTTCATCAAATTAAGTAACTTGTAAGTTACATTTCACTGCACACGTTTCTGTTGGTCATAGTATATGGACAATATGTGAGAAGTAGGGCCTGATAGTGTTTGCACGTGTGTTAATAATTCAGCAAGGGACTGGATAACAGCATTGCTGGTTCTAAGGACATTTCAAACAAATTTTTTGTGAGTGGACATTTGGTGGATTATGGACTTGCTATATTCTCCGCAAGACTCTTCGATGGTGATTGTGCACCAGCACAGTCGCAACAGATGGCTGCTGGCCGTCTCTACAAGGACTACAGTGGGTCTGCATCTTTGATGGCCAACCAGTACCGTTATTTCTACAAGGACTACAGTGGGTCTGCACGTTTGATGGCCCACCAATCCCATACTCTCTACCAAGACTATAGTGGGTCTGCTCTGTGATGACCTACCTACCAGTATTCTTAAAACTTCGACTGACTCTGCTGTGGGTCTGCTCTGTTGTGGCCCATTACCTGTCTGCATGTCAAGAGTCAGCGCTGTCTTTCCGTTGGAAGGAAAACACTACTTCTTCAAGATTGCATGGAAATCCACTACTTCCGTATGCATTTTCTTTTACTGCTCAGACTTTGAAAAAAATCTGCAATTTTACTGTGATGAATGATCAGGACAGTCTTTGTGGACTGTGAGAAAATTTTAGCTTTTGACCAACATTGTACCGATAAGTGTGTGCATTTGATATCTTTGTTATTGTTATTATGAAAAATTTCTTCAAGTCATTTTTGGCCACTGCCCAAAAGAATTTGTAAAATTTTTTGTGGGGAGCATGGGGGCTATGTAAGTAGGCTGTTTAGGGTCTTATATTGGTAACGCCACGTAGCTCTGTATGAAAATCACTGGCTGTGCTGTGTGCAGTCTGTGGCTAGTTTGCATTGTTGTCTTCCATTGTAGTGTTGGGCAGCGGTAGCTGGATGTTAACAGCGCATAGCGTTGCGCAGTTGGAGGTGAGCCGCCAGCAGTGGTGGATGTGGGGATAGAGATGGCAGAGTTTTTTAAATTTGTAAGACTGGATGTCATGAACTGCTATATATATTATGACTATTAAGGTAAATACATTGTTTGTTCTGTATTAAAATCTTTCATTTGCTAACTATGCCTATCAGTAGTTAGTGCCTTCCGTAGTTTGAATCTTTTATTTAGCTGGAAGTAGTGGCGCTTGCTGTATTGCAGTAGTTCGAGTAACGAAGATTTTTGTGAGGTAAGTGATTTGTGAAAGGTATAGGTTAATGTTAGTCAGGGCCATTCTTTTGTAGGGATTTTTGAAAGTCAGATTGCGTTGCGCTAAAAAAATATTGTGTGTCAGTAATTTTTCAAAGGGGACGTTTCATATGTCGACCCTTAGCCGAGGATACCTCACTGGAATCTTCTGATTTTTTCTTGTAGTTTGTGTAATGAGTGTAGCTTTAGTTTATTGCTAGCGCGTAATTGTAGAGAGAATCTCCTTTGTAGTTGCAGTCTTTCATTGTTGTCCAGTTAAACAGTTGTGGCATGCATGTAAATTTGTAGCAAGTATTTCGCAGCTGCGCTTGCAATTAACGAGATATCATTTTCAATGCTATGTTAATGTGTTTTCTTATTGTGCTCTTCAAATTGTGCTTTTCTGTGTTGTCGTGTGAAATACTGTGACAATAATGGCGTGTGAAAAACGTAATACTAGGCTCCAAAGTAAACTGAGAAATGACAGTGAAGACGAAAGCGGTGTGTTAGCGCCACTGTGTAACGAATTAACTAATGTTCAAAGTAGTAATTTGGTAATTGTGCATAGGGAAATGGAGCGGGCGGCAGACAATGGTGTAGACAGTGAAACAATTAGTGAACAGGGAAGCATTATCGATCGATCGGTCGGCAACAGCTCACCTCAGGAATCGGGAATGACAAGACACAGTTTTGCAACTGCTGCAGATTCAGGTTTTGGGTCCTCACTGTTTTCTCAAATAAGTCAAGACACATTTTCTGCTTGTCAAAATGTGAATGTTGCCGGTGCAACTTCACTGCCGAAAAGCACTGAGGAACATGTTTCAGACACCAGTGCATTGTTATTACAGTTAATGCAACAAATGGGACAAAGGCTACAAAAGTTAGACACAATGGAACAAAATCTTCAAACGTTAGACACAATGGAACAAACTCTTCAAAAGTTAGACACAATGGAACAAAATCTTCAAAAGTTAGACAGAACACTTGAACAAAATCAGAAACAAATGGGACAAAATCTTCAAAAGTTAGACACAATGGAACAAAATCTTCAAAAGTTAGACACCACACTCGAACAAACACGTGAAGATTTAACTACTGAGTTACACAAAGTCTGTAATGACGTAAAAACACAAATTTGAGAGCATTTCCAACCTATTTTTTCGCGTCATGAAAATGCATTACAGAATCACGAAGCAGCAATAAAGGAACTGCAAACTATGATTCATGAAAATCACGACACCTTGCAAGCTAATTGACTCAGTTGCATCTACCGATTCTGTTACGCAACTTGCAAAAACTCAGGAAAACTTAAAGGACACAGTAGATACTCTGAAAATTGGTTCACAAAGACACATGGAGTAAATTAGTTCATTATCAGAGAAAGTAGTTGAACTTTCGGATCACCTAAATAATTTATCTACGAAGGTAGATGATAATCTGAATGACACAACCGGTAGTCTTTAATGACACAGACGAGTGTGAACAAATTAGGAAATTCAAACAAAATCAGAATCAAATTAATACGCAGCACCAAAGAGAAATCCGGGAAGTACAAGATCAGTTGACACAAGTAATACAAAAATTACATATTTAGGAGGACACTCGCGCTCCAATAGGGAAGAGGGACATAGAAATACGGAACAGCCACAAAATAATAACACAGGGCACTTCGGAAATTATGAAAGAAATTGGCAAGGTACACCGAATTTTGAGATGGAACCGCCGAAACGACGTAACAATGACCGACATGCAATTCGCCGACATGATGATTTTGACTATAAACTGTTCATTACTACGCGTAAATTCAAAACATTTAAGAATTCTGGCAACGACATTCATCCACAAGCATGGCTCCATAAATTCTCTCATTGTTTTCCTCCCAACTGGTCATTAGAGCACAGATTAGAGTTTATGTGTGGCTACTTATAGAATGAACCAGCTGTAAGAATGTGATCGGTCATTCACGACTGCCACAGTGAAGGAGAATTGTACCATGCCTTCCTCTCAGCATATTGGTCTCAAGCCACACAAGACAGAGTAAAACATAGCATCATAATGATTAAACGTTTCGAACAATCTGAATTTTCCAGTCTTATGAAATATTTTGAAGACATGTTGCATAAGAATCAGTATCTTTCAAACCCATACAGCCCCTCAGAACTCGTCCGCATTTGCTTAATCAAATTGCCTGAACATATACGACATATTATTTTAGCAGGACGTTGCAAAGACGACATTGAAGCTTTTCAGGGACTGTTACAAGAACTGGAAATTGACACTGACAATCGCGGAACGCGAAAACAGGAGCACAACAGTTACAGGTCACATCTGTCACAATTCTGCGACGACAGAAATAATACACGACAAGGCTATTCTTACAACGTAAATCGTGACCAAAACAGACATCACCCATATGACAACTACTGGCAGAGTAATAATAGTTACAGAGAAAGATCGCATTTCCGTAGTAATGAATATGACAGAGATTACCATAGAAACAGACAATATGGGAACAAAAACAATTATTATCAAGGGAGACAGAATAACTTCAGACGCAACAGTTCAGCGCACAGTTACGATTCTGGGAGAAATTCTGCACCACATGACCGACAAACAAGAAACTTTGTAAACTACCGACAAAACGACAGACCTGAATTCCATAAAAACTGGAGGGATTCAAACAGAGCAGGGCACTCTCGACAAGGTGAATTTGTAGAAGTTAGGTCTCCTAATCCCAGTAACGACGCGCGCCAACAAAGAAACAGACAATGACTCGCACCGCAGGCAGCCACGTGCGCCTGCTGGCTCAGGGAAAAATAACATAGACGCTAACCTTGAGAAAAATTCCAGTATTCTTTACCGACGTATACCACATGATAATTTCGTTAAAGTTGAAACTCTGCATACTAGGAAGAGCAAAGGTTTACACCACGTTTCACATGTAAAACCGTTTATTGAAAGATAATCTGCTTTTTAACTCTGTCTTTGCCATATAACTTTTCACTTCAAGTTACTAGTAAGCTTTGTCACACTTACAAACTGTTAACATGCAACAATGTTTGAAGTTAAATATCCAGTCAAGAACCAAGAGAACTTATTTAAAGAGAAATTACGAGTGCATTGTTATAGTGAACAGACGACACAGTGTTATTGTGTGTGTACATTCTTGCTTGTTAGTTGCACGATTACGTAACGACTATAAGGCTGACATACTTATAACATGTACCGGTACTGCTAAAGAGATTTTAATGCAACATTTTGGTTTATTTGAAAATACATTCTGGATTTAAAGTACGTTCTGAGAGATACCAGATGACACAGTGGTCAGTTTATTTCACAGCTACACAATTATATCATGACGCTACTAATGAGTGACACAATTTATATTACTGCTTTTGCACTGTATCTGTTTTATATCTGCACAGTTTTTATGTATTATTCTGGAAAGTAAAATATGTTTTAGTAGTAACTTTTGTGGTATAGCTACAATGAGAGCCTTTTCCGTAGCACAACAATACGTTATAGTACAGTACCTTCTTCATCACGGCAATAAGCATAATAACTATGATATCTATACGCAAAGCATTTCACTTTTGTTTATGATGAGGTAAGTACATTGACTTCAGCAGAACTTGGCTTACAGTGAACGATAACTATGACACTTCCACAGAATTATCTTACAACAAGAAGTACATATAGCGCTACAGGACACGCATTTGAGTGATTAATTTTGTACTTAAAACTTTTATTTTTAAAGATTTTTGAATCACAAAGATACAAGGAAAGTTTTCCATGATACGTTTCATTATATTGCTGTAATCTGTAACACCTGAGGGTATAATTACATTAGTCCTCAGGGGGGTATACGCTTACTTTGTGTACCATGTGTTTGGCAAACACAAGGAGCCTTAGCTAATATGGTATTTGCTTATACAACTTTACACATTGGTACCATATTTCTCTAACACACAAATTACACAGCTATCTGATCATTTAACTGAGAGATAAACATTTTTTTTACTACATCAGTGACACATGTTTATGCAATTACACAGTTGGATAATTTCACACTTATGAAATTGTATTTTGTCTGTAGTTAGTGAACTGTTCATATTTTTTCGGAACCATTGTGATACTATGAGAGCTTTGAATGATGTATTTGGTACGAGATCATGATTTTTAAAGTACGTTTGAGGTAGATGACACTATTGAAATGAGCAGAGAACTTTTTTAGGTTTTGAAATTATTGGAGGAAGCTACGACGATTTTGAGAATTGATTGAGATGTTATGATATTATTACGACGACGATATGTATTATGCTGTTGAGGTATGTTTATGATCAATAAGCTGATGCTATATGAGGAATTTGATTATGCTATGTATTTATTATGATGAAATATTGAAGTGTCGTCACAAGATTGACGTGTCGACGAATATATATACACCCCTGGAAATGGAAAAAAGAACACATTGACACCGGTGTGTCAGACCCACCATACTTGCTCCGGACACTGCGAGAGGGCTGTACAAGCAATGATCACACGCACGGCACAGCGGACACACCAGGAACCGCGGTGTTGGCCGTCGAATGGCGCTAGCTGCGCAGCATTTGTGCACCACCGCCGTCAGTGTCAGCCAGTTTGCCGTGGCATACGGAGCTCCATCGCAGTCTTTAACACTGGTAGCATGCCGCGACAGCGTGGACGTGAACCGTATGTGCAGTTGACGGACTTTGAGCGAGGGCGTATAGTGGGCATGCGGGAGGCCGGGTGGACGTACCGCCGAATTGCTCAACACGTGGGGCGTGAGGTCTCCACAGTACATCGATGTTGTCGCCAGTGGTCGGCAGAAGGTGCACGTGCCCGTCGACCTGGGACCGGACCGCAGCGACGCACGGATGCACGCCAAGACCGTAGGATCCTACGCAGTGCCGTAGGGGACCGCACCGCCACTTCCCAGCAAATTAGGGACACTGTTGCTCCTGGGGTATCGGCGAGGACCATTCGCAACCGTCTCCATGAAGCTGGGCTACGGTCCCGCACACCGTTAGGCCGTCTTCCGCTCACGCCCCAACATCGTGCAGCCCGCCTCCAGTGGTGTCGCGACAGGCGTTAATGGAGGGACGAATGGAGACGTGTCGTCTTCAGCGATGAGAGTCGCTTCTGCCTTGGTGCCAATGATGGTCGTATGCGTGTTTGGCGCCGTGCAGGTGAGCGCCACAATCAGGACTGCATACGACCGAGGCACACAGGGCCAACACCCGGCATCATGGTGTGGGGAGCGATCTCCTACACTGGCCGTACACCACTGGTGATCGTCGAGGGGACACTGAATAGTGCACGGTACATCCAAACCGTCATCGAACCCATCGTTCTACCATTCCTAGACCGGCAAGGGAACTTGCTGTTCCAACAGGACAATGCACGTCCGCATGTATCCCGTGCCACCCAACGTGCTCTAGAAGGTGTAAGTCAACTACCCTGGCCAGCAAGATCTCCGGATCTGTCCCCCATTGAGCATGTTTGGGACTGGATGAAGCGTCGTCTCACGCGGTCTGTACGTCCAGCACGAACGGTGGTCCAACTGAGGCGCCAGGTGGAAATGGCATGGCAAGCCGTTCCACAGGACTACATCCAGCATCTCTACGATCGTCTCCATGGGAGAATAGCAGCCTGCATTGCTGCGAAAGGTGGATATACACTGTACTAGTGCCGACATTGTGCATGCTCTGTTGCCTGTGTCTATGTGCCTGTGGTTCTGTCAGTGTGATCATGTGATGTATCTGACCCCAGGAATGTGTCAATAAAGTTTCCCCTTCCTGGGACAATGAATTCACGGTGTTCTTATTTCAATTTCCAGGAGTGTATGTGTAATAAGGTAAGGAATAATGAGTAGTGGTTAGGGACTCTGGTTTGTGAAAAAAGGATGTTGGAAACCAAGAATCTTACTTTAAGAGTTATGAAATGTGTGTAAATGCGTGAATGTATCACAATGCCGGCGAAAATTATTTGGACACTGTTATATTTACAGGATTTTGTTTCTACATATTTGTAACACAAATTCTCGATCTGTGAAATTTTTATATGAGACTGTCACTGTAGCAAACTGCTGTCGTAAATATTTCGTTAAGAAAGGTAAGTGACCTTGACGTAATGCGTTTTGGTCGTCCAGCTGAGAGATAGTCGTCTGACAAAAGAAAGCCATTAGTGTGTGCCTTTCAGAGGCACAGGTGGAGAAAAAAGGAGGCCATTATCCTCGCTATTGACATTTCTTTGTAGAAAGCATCGCAAATACGACATGCTCAAACTTGAAAACATATGATTAGACTGTGGAGCTCGTAATTTATGATATTTACTAAAATGCCTGATGAAATGATGAGAATCATTTTACATCTATTGTCTTTTTAGTTGAGAGATTGCTCAATTTGTTTAATATCTAGTTTCTAGCTGCCTTGCAGCATTGGTTAAAATAAAATTTTATAGATGTACTAATATAAATATTTTATGCCTACAGACCCAGTAAAGAATAACTAAATGATGTACTTAAAAAAAAACGAAGGAGCACAGAAAGACATTTCCCTTCACAGGAATTGCATACAGAATTTTCTTTTCAAGTACTTGGTAATTTCTTTTGTAGAATAAATTGTGATGCGTCACTCTAGTGTTAAGATGTGACATAGGTATTAAATATGGCCATTTTTACTGTAATATTTTTTCTGCTTGAGCTTTCTCCTGTTTAGATATAAGTTATTACATTTGCTGCGGCTGTTTGCCAGGCATAGTGCTACTAAATTTCACTTTGTATTACTCTGTTAAGCTAGTTTTACTACTGATTTATTTTTCTTGTTGCTGCACATTGGCTCATATTAGCTGTAATGTTGCATTGCTTGGTAATTTAGATTTACTGTAGCTTGCTTTGTCAATTTCCATTTTTTTGTCATTGCTGTTTGTGTTAATTGTTTTGTGCTGCTGCATTGCCTCGTCCCTTAGTTTAGCATCTGAGCTCAGTAGATTTAAGTTAGCTTAAGAGGGGTAGACTATATAAGAGAATGAGTTGCGATGAATTGGAAGAAATCATTGAGAAGTTATACGAAAAAAGTACAGAAAGCAGGTATAGATAGGACTTTTTGGGAATAATGATGAATGAAGGGAGATCTCCAAGGAAAAAAAAAGGTTTTGTTTGCAATGGTACTGCAGTACCAAATGTTACACTGAAAACAAACCCTGTCCTTTCCCCCTGTGTTATTCTGCTATGTGTTTGTGTACT
Source organism: Schistocerca nitens (assembly GCF_023898315.1). Taxonomy (NCBI): domain Eukaryota; kingdom Metazoa; phylum Arthropoda; class Insecta; order Orthoptera; family Acrididae; genus Schistocerca; species Schistocerca nitens. The sequence goes on along the minus strand of NC_064618.1, from coordinate 248,576,093 downwards.
CTTGTGTATTTGTGTTTTTCCTGTCTTTATGTGTTTAGCTATTAAGATTTATGTTGTAGATTTTTTCAAATACTATGTTATTTTCTTCGTAAAGATGTTTAGAAATTATTTATTCTGTTTTGTTTTAATGCTCATGTTGATGTTTCGAAAGTTATTCTGATCTTTTATGTATGTACTTATGTCATAATTCTTGTAACACAGGTGTACATGTTTATTTCTATTCTTTTGTAAAGCCTGCATTACCACATATGTTATCTGTATTGTTATGTTCTTTAATGATGTATTTTGTACCTTTGTTATTGTATTCTTATGTTATAAAATTGTAATTGACACCAGTTCATCAAATTAAGTAACTTGTAAGTTACATTTCATTGCACACGTTTCTGTTGGACGTAGTATATGGACAATATGTGCGAAGTAGGGACTGTTAGTGTTTGCACATGTGTTGATAATTCAGCAAGGCACTGGATAATAGCATTGCTGGTTCTAAGGACATTCGCAAAAAGTTTTGTGCGTAAACTAGTGATGGTATATGGACTTGCTATATTGTCTGCAAGACTCTTCAATGGTGATTGTGCACCTGCATAGTCGCAACACGTGGTTGCTGGCCGTCTCTACAAGGACTACAGTGGGTCTGCGTCTTTGATGGCCCACCAATACCATTATTTCCACAAGGATTGCAGTGGGTCTGCATCTCTGATGGCCCATCAGTACCTTAATCTCTACCAGGACTACAGTGGGTCTGCTCTGTGATGACCTACCTACCAATATTCTTCAAAACGTCGAATGACACAGCTGTGGGTTTGCTCTGTTATGGCCCATTACCTGTCAGCATGTCAAGAGTCAGCACTGTCTTTCCGTTGGAAGGACAACACTACTTCTTCAAGACTGCATGGAAATCCACTACTTCCGTGTGCATTGTCTTTTAGTGCTCAGAATTTGTGAAAAGAAACGGCAATTTTACTGTGCTGAATGATCAGGACTGTCTTTATGGACTGTGAGAAAATTTTAGCTTTTGACCAACATTGTATCAATAAGTGTGTGCATTTGATATCTTTCTTACTGTAATTATGAAAAATTTTTTTAAATCTGTAATGGCCAGTGCCCAAATCAATGTGTAAAATTTTTTGTGGGGAGCATGGGGGCTATGTAAGTAGGCTGTTTAGGTTTTTTTGTATGAAAATCACTGACTGTGCTGTGTGCAGTCTGTGGTTAGTTTGCATTGTTGTCTGCCATTGTAGTGTTGGGCAGCGGCAGCTGGATGTGAACAGCGCGTAGCGTTGCGCAGTTGGAGGTGAGCCGCCAGCAGTGGTGGATGTGGGGAGAGAAATGGCGGAGTTTTTAAATTTGTAAGACTGGATGTCATGAACTGCTATGTATATTATGATTTTTCAACAGTATTAAGGTAAATACATTGTTTGTTCTCTATTAAAATCTTTCATTTGCTAACTATGCCTATCAGTAGTTAGTGCCTTTAGTAGTTTGAATCTTTTATTTAGCTGGCAGTAGTGGCGCTTGCTGTATTGCAGTAGCTTGAGTAACGAAGATTTTTGTAAGGTAAGTGATTTGTGAAAGGTATAGGTTAATGTTAGTCAGGGCCATTCTTTTGTAGGGATTTTTGAAAGTCAGATTGCGTTGCGCTAAAAAAATATTGTGTGTCAGTAATTTTTCAAAGGGACGTTTCAATGTAGGCTGGATTAATTGTAGGAACTGATGCAGTCGCTACAACATAGATAATACTAAACAGTTTGTAGTAATTTTCCACTGACGAGATCGATTCCCTATTATTCTTTGATATTTCACCCAGTCTGCTTTGTTAACTTTTCCCTTTCTTGGTGGATAGTGAGACTCAAGTGACGATCTTGAGTTTTCTGTATTTCTGTAGAATAATGGTTCTATCCGTTAGCATAGTCAATGACATTCCATTGAAGATATGTAGTGAGGCTTGATGAACACATAGTTATGTCTCTCATGGATAGTCGTTTTTCCCATTTTTGAATCAATGTTGGCGATCCATCGTTCAAAACATAAAGACCAGAGCCATTCACAATTTCAAGTAAAGCTGCTCCGTAACTGTCTTGAGAGTCGCAGCCCCAAGCATGACCGCGGGCATTGAAATCTCCACAGATAGTTAATGGTGCTTCTAGCTGGCTCAATAAATTCTGCCATTCCCTTCTTGAAATGACAGTTCTCGGTTGGCAGTACAATGGTATTGTCAATATTTCTTTGTAGACTTCTCTGGTACTAATAGCCACTGCCTGAAGACCATTTATTTCCTCATAAGACAAATGTGAACATAGTAATATTGCTACACCCCGTCTTGTATCTACCCGCCTAAAAACACGATAACCTCTTAAATATATTTAAGATCTTACTCTGAACCATGTTTCACAGATACATGACAAGGAAATATCTCTTGCAATTAATTCACGATGACGGGCACTTTTATTTGCCCAGGCAGAGCGAGCATTCGACTGCAATTTGGTTTTTCCACATTTGATGCGCTCTGTTGTTTGTAGATAACAAGCCAGCAAAGTAACTGTCATATTGGTTCTACAAGAATGGGTCCTGCAGCCATGGACTTAGCTTCAATTATATTTACTCAGTATATTTTTCTGCCAAGAATTCCTTCCAACTCGGAGAGATCGTGTGATTATAGGGTTGGGGGTGGGGGGGATATGGTAAAATATGACCCACCTAAACGCACCTTTAGTCAAATGTTTGAGCGGAGCGAAGGCAACACACCCCGGAAATTACGCAATGGATTTTTGTCGAATTTTCAAGAACAAACGAAAAGTGCAAAATGGACATCAGGGAGATCAAATTGCCCAGCATGATGTCTAGTTTTGCGAAGAAAGATTTAATTGGTTGAAATAAATCAGGGTAATTAAAAAATCTTAATTACTGAGTGAAAGGAAAATTTTTGTTGGAATTTTCAGAGCCAAACGAAGGGTTGCAAGCGGACAAATAGGTTATCAAACTAATCAGCACGAGGTCTACTTTTGCAAAAACATACACTACTGGCCATTGAAATTGCTACACCAAGAGGAAATGCAGATGATAAACGGGTATTCATTGGACAAATATATTATACTAGAACTGACATGTGATTACATTTTTACACAATTTGGGTGCATAGATCCTGAGAAATCAGTACCCAGAACAACCACCTCTGGCCGTAGTAATGGGCTTCATACGCCTGGGCATTGAGTCAAACAGAGCTTGGATGGCGTGTACAGGTACAGCTGCCTATGCAGCTTCAACAAGATACCACAGTTCATCAAGAGTAGTGACTGGCGTATTGTGATGAGCCAGTTGCTCGGCCGCAATTGACCAGACGTTTTCAATTGGTGAGAGATCTGGAGAATGTGCTGGCCAGGGCAGCAGTCGAACATTTCCTCTATCCAGAAAGGCCCGTACATTATCCTACTAAAATGTAGGGTTTCGCAGGGATCGAATGGAGGGTAAAGCCACGGGTCGTAACACATCTGAAATGTAACGTCCACTGTTCAAAGTGCCGTCAATGCGAAAGAGAGGTGACCGAGACGTGTAACCAATGGCACCCCATACCATCACGCCGGGTGATACGCCAGTATAGTGATGACGTATACACGCTTCCAATGTGCGTTCACCGGAATGTCGCCAAACACGGATGCGACCATCATGATGCTGTAAACAGAACCTGGATTCATCCGAAAAAATGACGTTTTGCCATTCGTGTATCCAGGTTCGTCATTAAGTACATCATCGCAGGTGCTCCTGTCTGTGATGCAGCGTCAAGGGTAACCGCAGCCATGGTCTCCGAGCTGGTAGTCCATGCTGCTGCAAACGTCGTCGAACTGTTCGTGCAGATGGTTGTCGTCTTGCAAACGTCCCCATCTGTTGACTCAGGGATCGAGACGTGGCTGCACGATCCGTTACAGCCATGCGGATAAGATGCCTGTCATCCCGACTGCTAGTGATAAGAGGCCGTTGGGATACAGCACGGCGTTCTGTATTACCCTCCTGAACCCACCGATTCCATATTCTCCTAACAATCATTGGATGTCGACCAACGCGAGCAGCAATGTCGCGATACGATAAACCGCAATCGCGATAGGCTACAATCCGACCTTTATCAAAGTCGGAAACGTGATATTACGCATAGCTCCTCCTTACACGAGGCATCACAACAAGGTTTCACCAGGCAACGCCGGTCAACTGCTGTTTGTGTATGAGAAATCGGTTGGAATCTTTCCTCATGTCAGCACGTTGTAGGTGTCGCCACCGGCGCCAACATTTTGTGAATGCTCTGAAAAGCTAATCATTTGCGTATCATAGCATCTTCTTTCTGTCGGTTAAATTTCGCGTCTGTAGCACATCTTCATGGTGTGGCAATTATAATGGCCAGTAGTGTATTTCATCGCTCTAAAGTAAACAGGGAAACATTACATTTCGTGGTTTCTGAACAAAATTTGAAAATAAAAAAGACTGAAGAAATGATCAAATGATCTGTGAAATCCTTTGTCTAAAAGTAAGACACAAAAAGACTAGAGAAATGCTTGACGCACCTTTTAAGGCGGTGACTGCCGCGTGGCTGCGGAGCTGAAACGCTCACCTTACGCCATACGGGGCTGATGTGGCATGGCGGTGAAATATCTACCATTAATAAGCTAGGCTTTCGTAGGTGCAGAAATTAATCGCAGCGTGCTGCGGAATATGCTTACATCTTCCGCTGTGCGATGCGGGCCGAAGGACGCTGCGTGTAACGTTTTCAGCGTTTTCCTAAGCGCGGCAGATTGTAAAAAGTGAAAATGGTAGTTTTTTAATTTGGCGCTATAGAGTGATATAAGAACTACCGTCTGACACACTTTTTTTAATTCAATGAATGTTTTTGATCTTGAAGTAGAAAAACGTTTAAGTTTTTAAGAAAAGTTGAGTTTCAATATTTCCAATATTTATCATGCCATATCTCTTAAACTGTGTGTCATATAACAACACAACTTTATAATTGCCTTCAGAAGTATAGTATGGTGATGATGTCTGCAGACGTTCTGGCCGATAGTCAATAATAGTGAAGTAATGTATCAAATTCTGACGTCTTACGCGGTATCTTTTGCAAAATCAGCATCCGCAATGTAGTAAGCGACAAACTTTTACCCTTTTCGTTTTTTGTGACGGGTGGTAGCGAGAGTAAATTTCGGAAAGGTTTGAATTTAATTTTACAGTTTGTTGGAAGTCGATGGGTGCTACAGTTTCTCCTGGACGAGAACAGTATTGTGTGGTTCACAGGCGCGACAAGAGTTCCAGCGCAGTGCGAGGAACATTTTGCTAGATGCGGCACAGTAGCGGAGACAGCGGAGGCCATACTTGCAGCACAGTACTTGATCGATTTTGGCACTACGCAACTACATGGAAGTTAGTGAAGAGGAGGAGTGCTGTATATGATTGGGAAGAGTGCTTAGGAAGCGCAAAGCAATCAGACAAATGTTCTCACATCATGAAGAAGAAATAGTGTATAACATTTTACTAACAAAACGTTTGCTCTACGATGCGGACAAGTTTAAGACATTTTCAGATTCACAGCCATCAAGTTTCCATATCTTCTTACATTCATTGAAGACAAAGTGAGAAGTAATCAATGTAGCCGAGTGGTGAAACCAATTACACCAGCAGGATAACTCAGAATTATATTAAGGTAAGTTTGTCATTAATATGTAACTTTAAAGTCAGGTGACGTAGAGTAGTACCTATTGTCGTATGTACTGCTGGGCCATTGTTCCAGTAAAATGAATACTAATTTGCCGAACTTTTGCTATGGATAGCAAAAGTGTTGACCTTAATGGATCGTATTGGGTTGCTTTCTTTCAACATTAATTAATTTCTTTATACATGCAGTTTTTAATGTTCCCGACGGCAGGGAATGGTACTGAGAACAGTCCAAAAATTCCGTAGTTTGAATGAAATACTTTGCAGCAGAAAGAAAGAAAATAATATTATATGGCATTAAACAGAAAGCATGCTTCATTTATTGTAGGTGGCGAAGTCTGCAGTAGTGACATTATTGTCGTAGTATGTAGAATGCAGGGCCTTATTCACTGTGAACACTGGAGACAGAAGCAGGAAGACAAGATGCCATGTGCCGCTGCGGGTTTCGTGCTGGAACGTGAAGTGGTTGGTATATACTTGATCTCTCCGGTTTATGGTTTCCAAGTCCATATCAACGTTGCAGATTTATTTTTTGGCTTCACATATAAGGTTGTGTCTACATTTTTTGACTGCTGCTGCCATGGATTTGAAGGAGAAATTAGTTTCGACCTCAATTTCGAAAATGTCCGTCGGTCCTCACGTCTTTCTTTGAGAAGTTCCGGTAGTAAATTGTTACTGACCATGTCCGTCGGTCCTCACGTCTTTCTTTAAGGAGTTCCCGTAGTAAATTGTTACTGACGAGTGTTTTTTTACCCGACCAAGCAAACCGCTGCGACGTCTGGACAGACTCCACCGGAAGCACGCAAGCGTTTCCCGAGATAGAGCGCGCAGCTGCAATGCGTTGTCCGCACCCAAGGAAAACGGTTTCTATGTTTGTGAGATGTGAGTGCGGTCTCCCACGCGTTTTACGCATCAAGTTGCGGGAAAATTATCCCGGCTAGGAAAACGTAGCTTAAGCCTGCGGCAGTCAATATGGTGTTCGAAATCGTATACAGCGAAAGAGGTTTCAACAGTGAATTTAGAGTTCAGTGTTTAGCTCAGAATTTTAAAGAGTAGTAGAGGATATTTTTCTGTGCGTCCACATTAGCAACCAGACAAATATCATCCAGTACTCTTCAAAATTCTAAGTTAAACATTAAATTTTTAGTCAAACCTCACTTCCTGTACCTGCTTTCGAGCATCATACAAAGGCACATTAAATTTTATCTAAGCTATTCTATTTCTTGTCATTTCACAAAATATTTGACTTTTAAATTTAAAATTTTTGTTTTCTACTATTCTGTTGCCGGCAGGTGTGGCGGAGCGGCTCTACGCACTTCAGTCTGGAACCGCGCGACTGCTACGGTCGCAGATTCGAATCCTGCCTCGGGAATGGATATGTGTGATGTCCTTAGGTTAGTTAGGTTTAAGTAGTTCTAAGTTCTAGGGGACTGATGACCTCAGATGTTAAGTCCCATAGTGCTCAGAACCATTTGAACTGTTCTGTTACTCTAGTACATCTGTGTGTAACTATGTGGTGTTATATACAGGGTGAAAATTATTGAACTATATGAAATAGAATCGTCGTAACTTCTGAACTGACTGTATCAGCATATTCAAACTGCACAGTTGGCCGCGGGGAATGATGGGAAATAGTTTGGCTTAGAGACGAAGACCACTTTCATTTGGATGGGTTCGTCAATGAGCAAAATTGGCGCATTTGGGGGACTCAGAATCCACGTTTCGCAATCGAGAAGTCTCTTTACCCTCAACTGCTGACTGTGTTGTGTGCAATGTCCAATCACCGAATAATCTGTGCGATATTCCTTGATGGCACGGTGACCACCGAATGGTACGTAAAGGTTTGGAAGATGATTTCATCCCCATTATCCAAAGTGATCCTGATTTCGACAAATTGTGGTTCATGCAAGACGGAGCTCGAACCCATCGAAGCAGGAGAGTGTTTCATGTCCTGGAGGAGCACTTTGGGGACCGCATTCTTTCTCTAGCTCGGATCTGTACACACGCAACTCCTTTTTGTGTCGGCATCAGTGTGCAGTAGTCGACAGTAGTCTGCGTGAGTTGGCAGTATTCGACGGTAGTCGGCGCGTGTCTGCGCTTGTGTGCAGTCTGCTCTGGTAGGGACTCTGGAGGATGAGTATTATTGTAGAAGGTAAAGAAGCAGCCTTGCGCATATCTAATAATGTATGTCAACTGTCATTCAATTTCTTTAAAAAAAATGCCCCAATAATAATTTTTATAATATAAAGTAATTTTTTTTAAAAAAGCATTCATTTCAATTTAAAGATTTTATTCAATGGATTATCTTTCCTTTCATGAATCACAAAGCATAGGCCAGCATTGCACGGAGCTGTGCCGAAATTTTTTTATGTAAGAGCAGATATATTTGCAGTTTTTATTGAGGTAAGAATTTTTGCTTTTTTTTTTATTCAGAATACAGGACCGTGGCGCAGCGCTGCTGTCGTCATAAAATTTACCAGGTTACTGAATTTTTTTATTATTTTGGTGTTTAGGAATTTTTTTGTTTCGAACTTAACATTAAATGAGAAAAGAATTTTGTGGTTACATTAAATGTGAATGCATTTCTGCACGGAGACTATAAATGGGAGCCACTTTTGTTCAGAGATAACAATATTTAAGAATTCATTTAATTATTATTTTTGTGGGGAGGTTACACTTGGTCCATATTATTTTTTTTAAATATTTTTGTGGGGAGGTTACACTTGGCGATATCCGGCCAGGATCGTATTTCTTTGTGAATCTTCTGATAAGTAGTCATATGTCGGCTCTTATTTACTTAAATGTAGTTTGCATCTGGCGCAACGCATTTACTAATTTGTCACTCTTTCTTTCACAGATCATCGGCAATTTGGTGCTCTTTGTTGTAATTGTGTTTGTTACAGTTTGCATTGTCCTTGTTTCACTTGTGCTTAATTTTGATTTGTGAAAAATGCCGCGAAAAACTGTTAACAGTACATTGCGATGTGCAATGAGTGAAATAGCCGACTCGAATAATTTGACCGATAATATTTGCGACACTCAGTGTAATGATGACAATCCTCCATTTACAGACAATCAGTGCGTACCGACCAGTAATATTGATTTTGATCCTAGTGATGAACAAACAAATTCAGTTGTGTCCTCTGTCAATTTAACGACAATTGATGACACGGCACGTTCCATTACAATGAACGCTGCCCAGTTCGACACACCCGGTTTGCAAAATTTGAATTGTGAACAGATAAATTTTTCTAACGAAAATGAACAGTGTACTCAAATTACGGTAGATTTATTTGATTCCGAGGTAGTGACTAACAGTGCACATCCGATTGGGAAACATTTTCAAGAATCACAGAATGACCAAATGGTTACAGAAAACGTGACAATTGCAGGTATGCCATCAAACAGCACAGAGAATAGAGTAGGTAATATTGGGTTGGATCAAATTATGGCAGTATTGCTACAACAGAGTGAAAATTCCAAACAGTCGAAGAAAGAACAAGACAACAATTTTAAACAATTTAGTGAAAGTCTCAAACAACAAATTAATGAAATTAATGAAAAACAAGACAAACTTAATGAAAACTTCAAACAACTTAATGAAAAACAAGACAACCTTAGTGAAAATTTCAAACAACTTAATGAAGAGAATAAACAGCTTAGTGAACAGATTACAGCCGTTGCCGCGCAATGTCATGATACTAAAGAACAATTACGTGAGGAAATTAAGGCTTGTGCTAGGAAAAGTAGTGAAGAAATTAGATCTGTTGCTCAAGAATTAAGGAATACGCAAGCAGCTACAACAGAATCACTTAGAGACGAAATTAGTGCAGTCGGTAAACAACGCTCTGAAAACGCAACACAGTTACGCGACGAGTTTAAATTAATGTCAGCAGAACTTTCGCGCACACTGGATGCAAAAGTAGACGCGAAATTCGACCAACAGAGTAGTCAAATTGACGAACGTTTTAATCACCACCTACAAAACAGTGAAACGCGTTACCGTAAATTTATACAGGAACAGAATAAAGTAAAGCGACAAGTCATGGAAACTATTACCGCACAGAGACAGGAAGATAAACGTAAATTGTTTACGAAAGCAAAAACATACGTAGACAACAATATTGCTACAGTATCAGACGAAATTAATACTATCAAACAGTTGAACACCGAATTGCGTGATGAAATTTCCGATCTTAAATCAAGGACAGATACACACACAGAATCTTATGCAATCCTGAACCTGTTCACACATTCAGAGACGATAACGTTGATTATAAGCAATTTTTATCCGTAAGAAAATCTAAGGTATTTGAAAATGACAGAGCACAGGTACACACTTTGAACTGGATACGTCAATTAGTTTTTGTACTTTCACCGCCATTGCCTGTAATGCAGAAACTAGAATTAGCATGGGTACAGCAATTTGCTTTTGAATTTTTACCGGCATTGCCTGTAACGCAGAAACTAAAATTTATTTGCAGCGCGTAATTTTCCTCAGGGGATTCATTACACTTAGATGAATATGTACCGTAGCGTGCACAGGGCCCCAAGCCGTAGTAGTGCTGTTTCATCTTTAGTTTTCTGCACTGCTGCCTTCTCTTCTAACATCCTTTATATCTATTAAAACAGCTCTTCAACTATTGATCTATCTAGGATTAGAAATGAGTAAAGAAAACCTGATAAGACAAGTTTTACCGAAAGTGACAGTTTTCATTAGACGCTCCAGAAATGACAACCACGAGAACTTTAATACCAGACAAAAATTTAATCATCAGTATGTGTAAAATTATCAGCAACAGCGAACGCATTTTGGTAACAATAGAGGTTTTTCACCGCAACAGCATCAAAACCAGCCGGTTAGCATACCTAACCAACAATGTAATGTACAAGGTCAACCTAGCTTTAATGTTTCGCCGCCTACGCGTATAACATCAGCTCCAACAAATAGCAACGCACAGCAACAAGGGAATCAGTACGTACAGAAAACACACCATTTCAATTCCTATTGCAATGCACCATATAGAAATGACTATCATGACAGACGTAAAAATGATGAGCACAATTTTCAGCGTACATTTAATAACAGTCGGTGTTATCAGCAGCAAAATCATCCGCAACAACATATTATCATAAATGAACCAGACAGTAGATATCATCCCGAACGTAATACTTCAGGAAGAAATAACAGAACAGTTCAAATAGTTGAAATGCCGCAGCATCCTTCCGAAAATAATAGCACGTCAGATAGAATTTGACTAGATACAGTACAGGTTGCATCTTCCAGTAACGTAAGCAATACTTCAGATACACAGAATCTTCTTTACGAAAATGTTATTTGAAACATGCCTTCTTGAATGCACCACTTTTATCGCACCCAGATCTTACTAGAAATTTTTACATTGCCACCGACAGTTCTAACACCGCTTTAGGCGTACATATTCTTCAGGAAATTGAAGAAGATGGGACTACAGTAATTAAAAACATTGCCTTTGCGAGTCGCATTCTGTCACCTGCTGAACGCAATTATTCTGTTACAGAACTTGAAACACTGTGTGTTGTATGGGCATTTACGAGATTTCGGCATTTTCTTTATGGAAGACATACGACCGTTTACACAGATCATAGAGCGATACAAATTTTACTTTCCGCAAAATTTACACACGACAGATTAAGTAGATGGAAACTTGATTTATAAGAATTTAATTTAAAAATTGTTCACGTTCCCGGTACACAAAATATTGTAGCAGACGCACTATCCCGTTCTCTCAGCAACAATCAGCAAGACATCGCAACCAACTTCTGCAAAGCAAATTTCAGCGTCATGTACATTCAACAAGTTGCATTTGAAAATTTCATTTCGTCGTCAACAAGACATAGCACAAGAGCAGAGTAAAGACAACGTATGGAAAGAAATTAAACATCTTTGGCAAGATAGGAATAATGTTACCATTAGAAACCATTACACTGTACGCAATGACAATCTGTTTCGCCGCTCTCACCCTGACAGCATCAACTGGTTATTATGCATTCCTGACGAACTTGTTAACAAATTAATCTAGTATACTCATTTAAGTTACGCACATTACGGAGCCAGAAAATGTTTTCTTATACTGAGACAGAGCTGCTATTTTACCAACATGGAGAAACGTATTCGAAGAGTTTTAGCGTCATGTAAAATCTGCCAGAAAGCTAAGTCAGATACGACCTCACATATTCCTCCATTACATCCCATTGTACCTGTTAAATTGAGACATGGCCGCTGTAGACATTTTTGGTCCGATTCCCAGAACTAGTAGAGGTTTTTGCTACATCTTTGTCGCTGTTGAACTCACTTCGAAATTTGTTACCTTCACTCCGTTACGCAAAGCTACTGCTAAAACTGCTTCGAAAGCATTTGTAAAACATTTTCTATTTCATGTAGAGCATGTATTGAAAGTAATTTCCGACAATGGATCACAATTTCGATCTGCTATATGGACACGTATGTTACGAGCTAGAAACATATCTCCGAGCTATATATCCAGGTACCATGCTTCTTCGAACCCTTGTGAACGATTAATAAAAGAAATTGGTAAACTGTGTAGAATATACTGCCATAAAAAACATATTGATTGGGACACACACATACTCTCATTCCAGGATGTAATTAATTCCATACCAAATGAATCTACTATGCTATCTCCGTCTGTTATACTGAAAAATGTTGAACCACCTAACAAAATTAAAGAATTAGTAACCTTTCCTACATCTCGTCGACTACGACACCATGAAATAATTGACATTGCGCTGAACAACATCAAACGTGCCGCAGAGCGCCGGAGAAGACAGCAAAAACAGGTTTGTACACGCCGTGACTTTCACATTGGACAGAAGATATTAGTATGCACACATTATTTATCTAATAGAGGAAAAAGTAGATGTAGTAAATTTGAACTTCTATACGCAGGTCCATATCGAATTCGCAGCATTCCTCACCCCAATGTAGTACACGTCGAAACTCTGAGAACCAGAAAAACCAAAGGGAATCACCATGTTTCCAACATCAAACCCTTTACTGAATGAACATACTTTATGATTTATCACACTGTAATGCCATTTCCTGTTTTTTTTATGACCACTTATGTAATTATATTCACATGAACACTTACTAATGATTATCGTGTTTTTTCTTGGCAAATGCCCGGCAAGATAAGGTTAGCAGGTCGCTTTTCTTGTCGTTACACATCAGACCGTGCACATTTTTCCATATAAACTTACATATTTTATGACCAATTATGCGATTCTATCTAGTGACATATTAATTTTATCAAATTCTTTCTCCATTAAAGTCTTCAACTCTCGCCTCTATCAACTACACAACATACAAGCTGAACAAAGAGAGGCATTTCTTGTCGTTACACATCAGACCATGCACCTTTTCCATTCTTCATGTATATATGATTGTTTTACTGTTTTGTTTGTATGCACTATGAAATATTTAAGATATAACAAACACCAGTTGACTTTGACATTTTGCCTTATGATATCTCAACATCGTGACTATTTTTACATTTTTTATTTTGCTGCTACATTGTGATACTCTGTGTACATTTTTGCATCTGAACACTGTCTATGTTTTTTGACATATTACGTTTTCTGTCATGCTATGCTGTAAGCTCAATTATATCACTAGAAACCAGCTTTTATTTAATGGGTATATGATTTAAATGCAAGACATTAATCATTGTTCATCATTTTCAGAAAGAAATAACGTGTAAAAGAAATAAATTAAACAGAAATGGGAATTTCACCTTCGGAATGAACGAAAGAAGATACAATACCTCGTCACGAAGAGTAAATGGATCAGAATTAACAAGCATTAACAAGAATTTACTATACACATCGTATGATAGCAGTCTTAACTAATTTTTTCTGAATAAGAGGCGATTGATGCAGGCTGTCAGACAGAACTACACATCTTAGTTTTAGTAACGAAATATGCTAGAAATAAGGAACTTTATACTATGAATAGTTGTATAATGAAGTGACTTTTTTTGCAGATGATAATGAATGATGATGAATAGTGATGAAGAATATGCTACTATGGATAATGAAGCTTTTCTTTACAGGTGATGATAATAATGGAATTATGTTGATACAGATAATGAAGTTTTTCTTTGCAGGTGATGATAGTAATGATAATGAAGTTTTTCTTTGCAGATGAGGATAATGTTGACGTTTATGTATTAATGCTATGTAGTTATTTAAGTATTTGTTGCAGTTCGTTTTGACAGTATGTCTTATGTCGCATGGTATGATGACTGAAGGTTTTGGAAAGGACAGCTAGAGAACATATATATTTAATACACATTTCATTACCTGTTAATTCGAAGTTCATCACTTTTCAGCATAATATGCGTTTCTTCTTTCAAGCTTAATAATCAATTTTGTATTTTTTGCAAGAGAAATTATTCATGAAATTAATGTGCTATAAGCAGTTGGTCATTAAACCTGTGTAATTCATGAATGTGATCACATATACTCTATTAGTTTCATAACCTTGCTACAGCTGACTCATGACGAATGACGTTACACATCTTCATTTGCAGCAATAAGACAAATGTGAATGTTATTATGCCCCAGCAATTAATTATCGATCCCAACGCAATGCATTGCTAGCACAAAAAAATGTATTACCAGTCCCAAATAATGCTACCAATTTAAAAGAGTTATGAGTAATACTGAATGATGTTTTCCAACCACAGACTTGAGTAATAGTTACAGTATGTTACATTTTAATTATGTCTTATGCCACTTAAACGATGAGTTCTGAGTAATAGTGAATCATATTTTGTAATAATGCATGCATGCTCTACACTCTTTAACTCCTGTTTTGACTGATGACTTCTGATGTTTTGTAACTGGCCAATAATTATTTGTAAATATGTCATATGTCACTTGAATGATGAAAAATGTTTTGTAATATTCAATACTTGGTGACCAACGAATGCCACTGTTTCTTATATTTTAAATTTATATTATGTCACTTTCATGCTATATATATGAATACAAGTAGCTTGATGCTACACTCATTAGCTCCTGTTTTGAATGATGACTTCTGATGTTTTGTAACTAGCCAATGAGTGCCAATAATTATTTTTAAATATGTCATATGTCACTTGAATGATGAAAAATGTTTTGTAATATTCAATACTTGCTGACCAATGAATGCCACTGTTTCTTATACTTTAAATTTGTATTATGTCACTTTCATGCTATATATATGAATACCAGTAGCTTGATGCTACACTAATTAGCTCCTGTTTTGATTGATGACTTCTGATGGTTTGTAACTGGTCAATGAGTGCCAATGTTCTCTGTAAACAGATAACTTATGAACATTATTCTATAATACTTCATAAATGATACAGAAATGTTCAATAACTGGGCGATGAGTGCCACAAATTACTCAAATTAGTTGTTAGACTAGAGTAATTATCAATGATGACTGGCATAAGACGTAATGTCCTTCACCTTCTGACCTAATTACCAGAAATTACTACAATATCCGTTTGTCCTGTCTAACCTCATGCTCATGGAGCACTATATTTGGTTTTTTGCACTAATTCTACTTTGGTGTACCTTACAAGAATGTGGTGTTGACACAACATGCTGTCCACCACTTTGAGCGATGGAGATGTTATTATGGTCCCACTGTTTGGTGTACCTAATGTACTACCGAAATGATAACATGGAATATTACTACGACATTTCAGTGTCTTGGCTACGCTGATTAATACTTCAGGGAAAAGAACTTCAGATTGTCTCACTTGGTGTTGTGCTTCTGTAGAAAGATATGGACTTTCAGTGCAGCTGCGTGCAACCTAATGTGTTACAACCATGATGCAATCCTTCCATTTCCTATCCTAGTTCTTGTAAAATAGTAAAAAAAAAATACTACAGTGCGTGTGCACTTTTGATTTGTATTCATTGCGTATACATTTTGTGATTTGCTGATATATTCTGAACTACAGTGCGTGTGCACTTATATCATTTGTTAATATGATTTGTACTCATTGCGTATACATTTTGTGATTTCCTGATATGTTCTGTACTACAGAGCACGTGCACTTTATGTCATTTGTTAATATGATTTGTATCCATTGCGTATACATTTTGTGATTTGCTGATATATTCTGAATTACAGTGCATGTGCACTTTATGTCATTTGTTAATATGATTTGTCTTCATTGCGTATACATTTTGTGATTTGCTGATATATTCTGAACTACAGTGCGTGTGCACTTTATGTCATTTATTAATATGATTTGTACTCATTACCTATACATTTTGTGATTTCCTGATATGTTCTGTACTACAGTGCGTGTGCACTTTTGCCATATGTTAATATGTTTTGTACTCATTGTGTATACATTTTGTCATTGCTTGATATGTTCTGTACTCAGTGCATGTGCACTAT
The DNA here is from genome assembly GCF_023898315.1 of Schistocerca nitens. NCBI lineage: Eukaryota > Metazoa > Arthropoda > Insecta > Orthoptera > Acrididae > Schistocerca > Schistocerca nitens. The sequence goes on along the minus strand of NC_064618.1, from coordinate 248,559,943 downwards.
ATTTTATTTTATGTTCTGCACTTATATATATGTATATATTCTGTGATTGTAAACTTAGTTCATTAGGAAAAATTTGTTGCTCATGGCAAGTCCAGTTGACTCACCATCGCAGCAAAATTTTTGCCCCCCCAGTGGAGGGTTATGTAAGAGGTATGCGATGTATGTGCTGCCTGAAACAGGCAAGACTTAGGAGAGTCTCTGACCAGAGAGCAGTATATAGTTAGTTGTTGCTTGTCGCTAGTCGGCATCAGTGTGCAGTAGTCGACAGTAGTCTGTGTGAGTTGGCAGCAGTGTGCAGTAGTCTTCAGTAGTCTGCGTGAGTCGACAGTAGTGTGCAGTAGTCTTCCGTAGTCTGCGTGAGTCGGCAGTAGTCGACGGTAGTCAGCGCGTTTCTGCGCTTGTGTGCAGTCTGCTCTGGTAGGGACTCTGGAGGATGAGTATTATTGTAGAAGGTAAAGAAGCAGCCTTGCGCATATCTAATAATGTATGTCGACTGTCATTCAATTTCTTTAAAAAAATGCCCCAATAATAATTTTTATAATATAAAGTAATTTTTTTAAAAAAGCATTCATTTCAATTTAAAGATTTTATGCAATGGATTATCTTTCCTGTCATGAATCACAAAGCATAGGCCAGCATTGCACGGAGCTGCGCCGAAATTTTTTTATGTAAGAGCAGATATATTTGCAGTTTTTATTGAGGTAAGAATTTTTGCTTTTTTTTTATTCAGAATACAGGGCCGTGGCGCAGCGCTGCTGTCGTCATAAAATTTACCAGGTTACTGAATTTTTTCATTATTTTGGTGTTTAGGAATTTTTTCTGTTTCGAACTTAACATTAAATGAGAAAAGAATTTTATGGTTACATTAAATGTGAATGCATTTCTGCACGGAGACTATAAATGGGAGCCAATTTTCTTGAGAGGTAACAATATTTAAGAATTCATTTAATTATTATTTTTGTGGGGAGGTTACACTTGGTTCATATTGTTTTTTTTTAAATATTTTTGTAGGGAGGTTACAAGCTATACAGCAACAACCTCAAAACCATTGCTGAGCTTGAAACAGCCATTGAGGAAGTCATTGACAGCTTCTATGTTCCGACAATTCAGTGGATCATGCAGAATTTCTCTATTAGTCTGCGTCACACCATCGCCAATGATAGAAGGCATATCGAACATGTCATAACCTAAATCCAAATATCTGAAGTGACGTTTATATGTCGAATAAAGTGTGTGCACATTGAACATTGTAACTAATTTAGGTTTTTTTCATATAGTTCAATAATTTCCACTCTATTCATCCACGTTTCTTCTAACAACTGGCTAGAGTCATTGAAACTTGTCAGGGAGCTTCGCTATGGCATTAATTTTGATTGCTACCCATTTGTTCAACTGATATTCCCGTTGATGACTGAGGTTAGGATCGGAAGAGAACTTTAGTTGTGTAGACACTCACCTTAACTTTACAGCTGATGGGCGCAGTTCTGCACTTCGTCATCCTGTAAACTTACCGTTCTCGTCCGTGAGTTTCCAGGACAATGGTTTAACTATAGATGAGAACATACATAAGCGGTAAATTCACAAAAGCCTTTCTACAAAAAATAATTGACTCTAGCATACAATGTGTATCTGTTTTATTATTATTATTATTATTCCCAGTGTAAGCTCCCCACTACATGTACCTATAAGAAACTGAGCCCAAGTTTACCTCCAGTTCTATAAAAAGTCTACGTATTACCAAAACTATGTCCCCCACAAACTGTTATTCAACTTGAACTCGTATGCTAACCTTTGACTAAACAAAAGCTAATTTGAATTGAACTGTAACTTGTCTGAATACAACTGGTCTTTATATTAATTGCGCAACTGCAGCAAAACAGTTATCTGACCCTACTCACAGCTTCCAGTTATCTCGCATCTTGATAACATTATGTAGATTTTTCGAAAGCACAACAGCAAAAGGAAGCAGGCAGCGCCTAATCTAGATTTATATTTTTAAATTAAATTTCCGAACAATATTCGGACTGTTGCATACCATACGGTGTAATGTGCTGATGCCTAATGATAAACTTTCTCTAAACAGTGGGACGGGGACAGTAACTATTCCTATGAAATGATATTCCAAGACAACGATTTTAGATTTCACTATGTATCCAAAACGACAGAGTAAAATTTCCCTTGACCTTCGCACATAACTTTAATCAGAACGCTTATCATAGTGAACAGTGATTCGAATAGGGTACACCGTTAACAGAGCGTTTCTATAACAACCACACAAATTAACCACTTGATATCTTAATGCACGACTTAGGGAAGTGGGGTGGGCTTTCTCTCACCTCTGAGCAAGTTAGCTAGCTGACAATAATCGCTCCGACAAACTAGCTGCACAGTCTTATCTCAAACTTCTTCTCTTCAAAAATAATAACATTATTCAAAATTTTCTCCCCTCATGAACCATGGACCTTGCCATTGGTGGGGAGGCTTGTGTGCCTAAGCGATACAGATGGCCGTACTGAAGGTGCAATCACAACGGAGGGGTATCTGTCGACAGGCCAGACAAACGCTAGGTTCCTGAAGGGGCAGCAGCCTTTTCAGTAGTTGCAGGGGCAACAGTCTGGATGATTGACTGATCTGGCCTTGCAACACCAACCAAAACGGCCTTGCTGTGCTGGTACTGCGAACGGCTGAAAGCAAGGGGAAACTACAGCCGTAACTTTTCCCGAGGGTATGTAGCTTCACTGTATGGTTAAATGATGATGGCGTTCTCTTGGGTAAAATATTCCGGAGGTAAAATAGTCCCCCATTCGGATCTCCGGGCGGGGACTACTCAAGAGGACGTCGTTATCAGGAGAAAGAAAACTGGCATTCTACAGATCGGAGTGTGGAATGTCAGATCCCTTAATTAGACAGGTAGGTTAGAAAATTTAAAAAGAGAAATGGATAGGTTAAAGTTAGATATAGTGGGAATTAGTGAAGTACGGTGGCAGGAGGAACAAGACTTCTGGTCATGTGAATACAGGGTTATAAATACAAAATCAAATAGGGGTAATGCAGGAGTAGGTTTAATAATGAATAAAAAAATAGGAGTGCGGGTAAGCTACTACAAACAGCATAGTGAACGTATTATAGTGGCCAAGATAGACACGAAGCCCATGCCTACTACAATAGTAAAAGTTTATATGCCAACTAGCTCTGCAGATGACGAGGAAATTGAAGAAATGTATGATGAGATAAAAGAAATTATTCAGGTAGTGAAGGGAGACGAAAATTTAATAGTCATGGGTGACTGGAATTCGAGAGTAGGAAAAGGGAGAGAAGGAAACATAGTAGGTGAATATGGATTGGGGCTAAGAAATGAAAGAGGAATCCGTCTGGTAGAATTTTGCACAGAGCATAACTTAATCATAGCTACCACTTGGTTCAAGAATCATAAAAGAAAGCTGTATACATGGAAGAATCCTGGAGATACTAAAAGGTATCAGATAGATTATATAATGGTAAGACAGAGATTTAGGAACCAGGTTTTAAATTGTAGGACATTGGTTATGAACTGTAGATTAAAACTGAAGAAATTGCAAAAAGGTGGGAAATTAAGGAGATGGGACCTGGATAAACTGACTAAACCAGAGGTTGTACAGAGTTTCAGGGGGAGCATAAGGGAACAGTTGACAGGAATGGGGGAAAGAAATACAGTAGAAGACGAATGGATAGCTCTGAGGGATGAAGTAGTGAAGGCAGCAGAGGATCAAGTAGGTAAAAAGACGAGGGCTAGTAGAAATCCTTGGGTAACAGAAGAAATATTAAATTTAATTGATGAAAGGAGAAAATATAAAAATGCAGTAAATGAAGCAGGCAAAAAGGAATACAAGCATCTCAAAAATGAGATTGACAGGAAGTGCAAAAAGGCTAAGCAGGCATGGCTAGAGGACAAATGTAAGGATGTAGAGGCTTATCTCACTAGAGGTAAGATAGATACAGCCTACAGGAAAATTAAGGAGACCTTTGGAGAAAAGAGAGCCACTTGTATGAATATCAAGAGCTCAGATGGAAACCCAGTTCTAAGCAAAAAGGGGAAAGCAGAAAGGTGGAAGGAGTATACAGAGGGTCTATACAAGGGCGATGTACTTGAGGACAATATTATGGAAATGGCAAAGGATGTAGATGAAGATGAAATGGGAGATACGATATTGCGTGAGAGTTTGACAGAGCACTCAAAGACCTGTGTCGAAACAAGGGCCCGGGAGTAGAAAACATTCCATTAGAACTACTGACAGCCTTGGGAGAGCCAGTCCTAACAAAACTCTACCATCTGGTGGGCAAGATGTATGAGACAGGCGAAATACCCTCAGACTTCAAGAAGAATATAATAATTCCAATCCCAAAGAAAGCAGGTGTTGTCAGATGTGAAAATTACCGAACTATTGGTTTAATAAGTCACAGCCTCAAAATACTAACGCAAATTATTTACAGTCGAATGGAAAAACTGGTAGAAGCCGACCTCGGGGAAGATCAGTTTGGATTCCGTAGAAATGGTGGAGCACGTGAGGCAATACTGACCTTACAACTTATCTTAGAAGAAAGACTAAGGAAAGGCAAACCTACGTTTCTAGCATTTGTAGACTTAGAGAAAGCTTTTGACAATGTTGACTGGAATACTCTCTTTCAAATTCTGAAGTTGTCAGGGGTAAAATACAGGGAGCGAAAGGCTATTTACAATTTGTACAGAAACCAGATGGCAGTTATAAGAGTCGAGGGACATGAAAGGGAGGCAGTGGTTGGGAAGGGAGTCAGACAGGGTTGTAGCCTCTCCCCGATGTTATTCAGTCTGTATATTGAACAAGCAGTAAAGGAAACAAAAGAAAAATTTGGAGTAGGTATTAAAATCCAGGGTGAAGAAATAAAAACTTTTAGGTTCGCCGATGACATTGTAATTATGTCAGAGGCAGCAAAGGACTTGGAAGAGCAGTTGAACGGAATGGACAGTGTCTCGAAAGGAGGATATAAGACGAACATCAACAAAAGTAACACGAGAATAATAGAATGTAGTCGAATTAACTCGGGTGATGCTGAGGGAATTAGGAAATGAGACACTTAAAGTAGTAAAGGAGTTTTGCTATTTGGGAGCAAAATAACTGATGATGGTCGAAGTAGAGAGGATATAAAATGTAGACTGGCAATGGCAAGGAAAGCGTTTCTGAAGAAGAGAAATTTGTTAACATCGAGTATAGATTTAAGTGTCAGGAAGTCGTTTCTGAAAGTATTTGTATGGAGTGTAGCCAAGTATGGAAGTGGAACATGGACAATAAATGGTTTGGACAAGAAGAGAATAGAAGCTTTCGAAATGTGGTGCTACAGTAGAATGTTGAAGATTAGGTTGGTAGATCACGTAACTAATGAGGAGGCATTGAATAGGATTGGGGAGAAGAGAAGTTTGTGGCACAACTTGACTAGAAGAAGGGATCGGTTGGTAGGACATGTCCTGAGGCATCAAGGGATCACAAATTTAGCATTGGAGGCAGCGTGGACGGTAAAAATCGTAGAGGGAGACCAAGAGATCAATACACTAAGCAGATTCAGAAGGATGTAGGTTGCAGTAGGTACTGGAAGATGAAGGAGCTTGCACAGGATAGAGTAGCATGGAGAGCTGCATCAAACCAGTCTCAGGACTGAAGACCACAAGAACAACAACAACATCATTAAAAATTTATATCCTTCTCTACCTTCCAGTATATACACCATATTCATCCTTGTTGTCTTTTATAATAAATCTTCCCTCATCTAACAGATACAATCACAGGTCAACACAGCACTATTGAATACGTCCATCATCTACCACACTTCAGCTAACAATGTATCAGACTGCACAGAGGCAAAGCCTATGCCACAACAAGTCCAAAGGTTGGTTAACAATAACATAACTTTCTCTCTACTCTCTTTCTCGCTCTCTCTCTCTCTCACGTGCATATCGATAACTTACAAAGTTAAGGAGACCGTAGACATCTCAACTGAGCGAGTGCGTAATATCCTGTAATGAAACTGTCTATGAAGAAGCTGTGTGCGAGGTGGTTGCCACTGTTGGTGACAGTCGACCAAAAACGCATCTGGAACATTTCAGTACAATGTCGAGCGACATTTAATCGTAATCCGTAAGACTGTTTGCACCGATTTGTGACTGTTGATGAAACCTGGATCAATCGTTACATACCAGAGTCAAAACGGCAGTCAAAACAATGGATAACTTTTGGTGAAAGTCCACCGAAGAAGGCAAGGACCATTTGCTAGCTCGTAAAGCGATGGTCACTGTTTTTTTGGGATTCCCAAAGAGTAATTCTCACAGATTGCTTGAAAAAAGGCAAAACCATAACTGGATCCTATTGTGCTTCGTTGTTGGATCGTCTGAAACTTGCGTTAGGTGAATAAAGACCATGGTTGGTACCCAAAAATGTTCTCTTTCACCAAGATAATGGACCGTCCCACACGTCAGTAATAACAATAGCGAAAGTGCATGAATTGGGTTTTGAATTGGTTTCTTATCCATCCTACTCACCACACATAGCATTGAGGGACTTTTTCCTGTTTCCTAACTTGAAACTTTTTCTTGCTGGGAAGAAATTTTCATCAAATGAGGAAGTGATAGTTGCAGTCAACGAAATTGCAGAGTTTGACAGAAGTCATTTTCCCGAAGGGATAAAAAAGGTGGAGAATCGATGGACCACGTGTATATACCTCAAAGGAGGCTATGTCGAAAAATGAGGTCAGTTGTTCGCGAAGCAAACATTTTTCCTTGCTTTCTTCACAGATTTATGAACTACTCTCGTATAATGATTACAGTAGCAAGTGGTGCCAGAGCCACGTGCCACTTTTCGAGAATATTTCGAAAGCATTTCGGTGGTTGCGAAGCTAATGGAAGTAGCCCCTTTCCAAATCAATTTTTGGATACGCTGTTGAACGTCACCTAACACTGGTGACACTATCGTAGAACTACGATTATTTCTGTGTCCGTGATATCAGTATGTCATCAGTCCAAGCTTCTCTCTGTTCAACTGCCTAACGTTCCATTTTTATTTTTTCATTTTTTCAACAGTTTTCTGACTGGTTCTATTCGGCTCAGTGGTAATTCCTCTCTTCTGCCAACCTCTTCACCTCATAGTAGCAGTTGCACCCTACGTCCTCAATTATTTGTTGGATGTATTCCAATATCTTCCTCTATAGTTTTTACCGTCTACAGCTCCCTCCAGCACCTTGGAAGTTATTCCCCGATGTCTTAACACATGTCCTATCATTGAGTTCCTACTTCTTCTCTGTGTGTTCCTCATGTTCCTCGTTTATTTCTTTTCGTATCAGATCACCCAATTTTCAACATCCTTCTATAGCATCATATCTGAAACACTTCAATACTGTTCTGCTCCGGTTTTCCAATAGTCCATTTTTCATAGCCATTCAGTACTGTGCTCCAAAAATACATTCTCAGAAACTTTTCCTTAAAATAAAACCGATGTTTGATACTAGCAAATTTGTTTGGCCAAGAATTCTCTTTTCGACTGTGCAATTCTACTTTTCATGTCATCCTTTCTTCATTTGTCGTGTTATTTTGGATCCAAAGCAGAAGAATTCTTTACTTCATCTACTTTATGGTCACCGTTTTGATGTTAGGTTTATCGGTAATCTCATCTCCGCTACTCCTCATTATTTTCGTTTTTTTTCGGTTTACCCACAATCCATTTTCTGTACTCATAAGATTGTTAATATCTTCCAACGCGTTCTGTAATTCTTCTTCCTCAGATTGAGGATAGCAATTTCATCAGCTAACCTTGATAACACTTCACCCCGAATTTTAATCCCTTTCCTGAACTTTTTTGTTATTTCCGTCATAGGTTGTTCGATGTATGGATGGGCGAAAGACTATATCCCTGTCTTATACTATTTTTAACTGCGTTCTATTACATAGGGAAAAATCACGAAAAACAACAAACCAGTGACGTTCAGTAATCTGGCGTCATCTGTGTAGTCATCTTTAATGTTGCCGACCTGCCAGTCCCCAGCTGCTAGCAAAATTATATCACTAATGTTGGGGTTATGTGCGTACGTAACTGAAGAAGCGCCATTTATGTCTTGGTATACGTGTTCAAGCATGATTTATTTGAAGCATTTTCAATGACTTACATTGGTGTTCTTGATATTCTGCTAGTGAAGCTATGCTTCTACCTCCAGCACTACAAATACTTGCTGGCACAGAACATATGCCTTATGCAGGTCAAGAGAAAAACAAAATAACATGGGGAGAAGTGTGTATTCTGTGCTGACAAAGGTATTGTCATGAATGCAAAAGCCGTCACCAACAGAAAAGTAAATATCACTTTTTTTATTCACTCGAAGACTAGCTTCGGACCGGGACCCATTTTCAAATCATCATAACATAATCCATGTCAAAGACGAAAAATGTGCAAACGAGTAGTTGCAGCGCATACTGTAACTGAAACAGTTATCTGTATGCGCTGTAACTATTCGTTTTCACATCATTCATTTTTGACATAGTTTTTCCACTTTCGGAAATACCATTTTTGACTATGTTACGATGATTTGAAAATGGGTCCCGTCACCGAAACTAGTCATCGAGTGAATAAAAAAAAGTGAAATTTGCAACTTTGGTTGGTTTTTCGTTGAACTGATTAACAGAAGTTGCTGGCTCACAGCTATTCAAGGATTCTAGAAGTTCGTACTTTCCATGGTACTTGAACAATACACACTGTCACATAAGATGCTTGTCATTAACGTTAGGCGAAACGCGTGTGGCAAAACGTAAATGGCATTTATGCAGTTGCACACAGACGTAACCTCAGAATTATTACCATGAAGGGGATTCGACAAGTCTCAAAATTTCTGGAACGAATTTTCACTGTACGACGGAGTGTGCACTGTTCTGAAACATCGTCTTAGATTAAAACTGTGTGGCAGACTAGGACTCAAACCTAGGACGTCTGCCCAATCGCGGGCAGGTGTTCTAGCGACTGAGCCATCCAACAACGATGTACAACACGCACTCACAGTTTTTCTTCCACCAGTACCCCATCTCGTACGTCTCAGACTTCACAGACGTTCTGCATATCGTGCCTTGCAGGATGGTACGCCTGAAAGAAACGATGTTACAGAGACACGGCTTAGCCACAGCCAAGGAGACTGTTTCAGGGAATGAATTTTCATTCTGTAGCGGAGTGTACGCTGATACGAAACTTACAAAAAAGGACACTGTGCATGTCTTTTGGTGTGAACCTCGTAATAACTTGCTTACGTCAATGTTAAGTACACCGCTTTAGCATCTATATATCTATTATTCTTCTGTCTATCTGTCTACCTACTTCCTGTACATACACTGACGAACAAAATCGCAACACCACGAAGGAGTTGTGCAACATAAATGAAAGTTGATAGGCGAGTTCCTACTTATGAAAGCAGTCTACTCACATTTCGCACCAGTCGCGTAAGAGTGGAGCTAAAAGTCTCTATGACAGGGCTTCACAACATACGTGCTCGCGGAGCAAGCTGTGAGCAGCAAGGCGCGAGCACGGAGCAGCGCGAGCACGCTACACCCACTACCGGACCAGAGGGGAGAGTGGGGAAAGTCACGTGGGGCACACAACAGCTGCCGCCAGTCAATGTAAATCCGCGGCCACCTGCAGGGATATCACTCACGAATTATTACTGCGACAAATGAAACAAATAGAGGAGAATGTACACGTGCCACATAATTTTATTAGCTTAGTGTATGCCTCTACCATCTGTAGACACTGAAACTAAAGAATTCCACTATAATCCTATATTTTCAACACTTTCTTCAACACTTCTTCATGGCTACTACATCGAGGAGCTTCTCCCTCACCTGAAGATCTCTATTAACACCTCTAATAAATATGGCAAGCTGCGCTGTTCCAGTGATATCAACACTTTCGCCCAGAGCTAGAGAATGCGCCATAAAATCTTTACAGATATTTGCAAGCTAGCTCTGGACGTCGTCTGCCATGTCCTGTATGCGACGAATAATGGTCATGTTAGATAATGGCACAATTTCAAAACTGTTCAACTTGAGATGGACACAAATATTCCGCTGCAACTACCAAACATTCTTTTATTAAATCGCCATCAGTTAAGGGGCGCAGGGATTTTGCTAAAAGCAAAGCGATTTTGTAACCCACTCCGAGAGCTGCCTCAGTTGATTTTTCTTCGTCGTCCAGATCTTCTTCGGATAGCTTCCTTTTAAGTTTAATAACTTCCTGTGCACGATCTGGTCAATCACATTTTCCACGTCCGTAGTCTTTCGCGTGGTACGACATATAATGTCGCTGCAAATTAAATTTCGTAAAAGAATTCAGCGTTTTGTGACATACTAAACATTTTGCAACACCATCTTTTTCAGTAAACAGATACAATTCCTCCCAATGGGGGTTGAACTGTGAAAGCATGGTTGGGGTTACACAACGGCGACTTCACATGATTCTTAACCAGCGAAGTGACTGTTAAGAGCTGATCGTAGTACTTCAAACGTTACACAGTCGGCGCGAATTCAATAGGCACACTGCGGCCCTATTCAAACGTGTGCGCGCATTTCCCCTCCCTCCCGTCCCTCCCTGCTCCACGACCTTGCACCTGCTTCCGAGCACGTGCCTGAGCAGACGCGAGTACTCGCGCTCAAAACCGGCCAGTTGTTAAGCCCTGCTCTATGAGGATGGATATCGGGTTTGCTTTAAATACACGCTGTAATGGTTGTGAGCGTAAGGTACTTTTGAGGTTGGACGTGCTGAGTTGATTTTCGTCTCTAATGCTTTTAAGGAGAAAAAGATGCTCACCGAGTTCGAGCGAGGTTGTCTAACAGGGCTTCAAGAAGCTGGACGTTCCTTCTGCGATTCTGTAGAAAGTCTTGGCAGGAATGTAACTACTGTACATTATGGCTGGCAGCGGTGGTCACGAGAATGTACGGTCACACGAAGACCTGGCTCCGGACAGCCACGTGGCAATACCGAGAGGAAAGACAACTGTGATCGGCGTATGGCTCTGGCGCATCGTACTACATCTGCAGGAGTAATCTAAGCAGCAGTTGGCACCACAGTGACACGACTAACTGTTACAAATCGGTTACTTCAAGGGCAGGTCTGAAACAGACGATATGCAGCATGCATTTCACTGAGCCCAAACAAGCGCCGTTTGCGACTTAAGTGGTGTGTATCGAGAGCTCATTGGAGGGCAGGTTGGAGGTCTGTTGTGTTTTCTGACGAAAGTTGGTTCTACCTTGGTTGGTGCCAGTGATGGCTGTGTGGTGGTTAGGAGGAGGCTACTTAAGGGCGTGCAACTAACCTGTCTGCGTGCTAGACACCTACGTCTGGGATTATGGTCTGGAGTGCGACTTCGTATGTCATCAGGAGCACCCTAGTGGTTATCGTACACGGCCTGACTGCAAAACTGTACGTTGGTCTGGTGATTCAGCCCCTTGTACTGCCGTTCATGAACAGCATTCTAGGGGCTGTTTTCCAGCAGATAACGCTCGCCCACATATGGGTGTTGTAACCCAACATGCTCAACAGAGTGTCGACATGTTGCCTTGGCTTGCTCGATCACCAAATCTGTCTCCAATCGAGTACATATAGGACATCATTGGACGACAACTCCAACGTCGTCCACAAACAGCATTAACCGTCCCTGCCGGCCGGTGTGGCCGAGCGGTTCTAGGCGCTTCAGTCTGGAACTGCGCGACCGCTACTGTCGTAGGTTCGAATCCTGCCTCGGGCATGGATGTGTGGGATGTCCTTAGGTTAGTTAGGTTTGAGTAGTTCTAAGTTCTAGGGGACTGATAACCTCAGAAGTTAAGTCCCATAGTGTTCAGAGCCATTTGAACCATTTTTTTAACGTCCCTGTATCGACGGACCAAAGGCAACAGGCAGGGAACACTATCTCACAGACTGACATCCGGCACCTGTACAACACAATGGATGCACGTTTGCATACTTGCATTCAGTATTCTGGCGGTCATAATGGTTATATGTATGAGCATTTCACATTTGCATTAGCTTATCTCGCGCTTACATTAACCTGTGATCTTGCAGTGTTAAATATGTCACCTAGAGAAATATATTCCCGAAATTTCGCTACTCTACATTTTTTTTGGTGTCGCGATTTTCTTTCCGTCAGTGTATCTAAATGGATGTCCGGTGCCGCGGTTTTGTCTGTATGTTCGTGATAATTTAAGGAACTACTGCAGAAATTTTGATACGGGTTTCACTAACAGATAAATTTATTTGCGAGGAATAACCATGGATACATTCTGTCTAAACGATGCCATCCAGCTGTGAATGACAGAACTCTCTGGAATCGCGTAACTGACACGGCGTGGCGCTGCTGTTAGGCGGGTACCAGTGTTACGTGACAGAGGATGCTTTTTATTTACGTGGTGAAGGATGCTCCGTACCGATGTTGCATGAGATAGTGTGCTTCTACCAGATTTGTGTGGCAGAGGCTGTTTTGCACCCACGTTGCGTGTTAAAGGGTGCTTCGTGCCAATGTTTCACGGCAGAGGGTGCATCCTACCGATGTTACGTGGCAGAGGGTGCTGCGTATTGGTGTTACATTTGGAAAAGCGGGAACAGGTCGCAAAGTTCCGCCGGACTGACACATGTCTGTAGTTCGCACTGGAATTTTAATAATAACTCTACCCAGTGGCCCATAAACGAAATTGCCGATCAACTAGAAAAGTCATCTAGCCGTAAATACTTAGAACTACCCGTGTGAAGCCGGGGTGGGTCGCTAATAACTTACAAAAATAATAATTTACACGTTATAAAATCGTGGTATTCACTCACTCACTCACTCAGCATTTCACTTAGAAATACGATTGTAGACTATGGCAATGCGGGAAACCTCACCTACTAATCATCCAGCAGAAAGCCCACAGTGGACTAACACTATTAACAGGCCGAACTTTGTTATTAACCCCCCTCCCCCATTCTCCACACCTACAAAATCCTGATCCGACCCATTTGCTGCTACGCAAATGTTTCGTGGATATCCGCCGCACCAAAGTGCTGTAGGTTCCTCCATATCCTCGAACGCCATGCACTTCGTCTCACTTTCCGCACCCATTTACCTTCTCCCACACGGATCATCTACCATCTTATCAAATTCCTATCTCTGCTCACAAATATCAAACACTTAAGCATCTCCTATACTACACGCAAACTACACTGAAGAGCCAAAGAAACTGGTACACCTGCCTATATCGAGTAGAGGCCCCGCGAGCACGCAGAAGTGCCGAACACGACGAGGCATGGACTCGACTAATGTCTCAAGTAGTGCTGGAGGGAATTCACATCAAGAATCCTGCAGGGCTGTCCATAACTCAGTAAGAGTACGAGGGGGTGCAGATCTCATCTGAACAGCAAGTTGCAAGAAATCCCAGTTATGCTCAGTAATATTCACGTCTGGGGAGACTGATGGCCAGTGGAAGTGTTTAAACTCAGAAAAGTGTTCTTGGAGCCAATCTGTATCAATTCTGGACGTGTGGGGTGTCGCATTGTCCTGCTGGAGTTGCCCAAGTCCGTCAAAATACACGATGGGCATGAATGGATGCAGGTGATCAGACAGGATACTTACGTATGTGTCACCTGTCAGAGTCGTGTCTAGACGTATCAGGGGTCCCATATCGCTCCAACAGCACACGCCCCACACCACTACAGAGCCTCCACCAGCTTGAACAGTCCCCTGCTGACATGCAGGGTCCATGGATTCATGAGGTTGTCTCCATACCCGTACACTTCCATTCGCTCGATTAAATTTGAAACGAGACTCCTCCGACCAGGTAACATGTTTCAAGTCATCAACAGACCAGTATCGTCGTTGACGGGCCCAGGCGAGGTGTCGTGCAGTCACCAAGGCTAACGAGTGGGCCTTCGGCTCCGAAAGCCCATATCGAAGGTGTTTCGTAGAATGGTTCGCACGCTGACACTTGTTGATGGCCCAGCATTGAAATCTACAGGAATTTGCGGAAGGGTTGCACTTCTGTCATGTTGAAAGATTCTCCTCTGACGTCGATAGTTCAGTTCTTGCAGGATCTTTTTCCGTCCGCAGCGATGTCGGAGATTTGATGTTTTACCGGATTCCTGATATTTGCGGCACTCTCGTGGAATGGTCGTACGGAAAAATTCCCAGTTCATTGCTACCTCGGAGATGCTGTGTCCCATCACTGGTGCGCCGACTATAACACCACGTTCAAACTCATTTAAATCTTGATAAAGTGCCACTGTTGCAGCAGTAACCGATCTAACAACTGCGTCAGACGGTTTTGACTTATACAGACGCTGCCGACCGCAGCGTCGTATTTTGCCTGTTTAGATTGTATTTGAATACGCCTGCCTATACCAATTTCTTCGGCGCTTCAGCATAGATTCCAATGACCTCCGTGTCTCTTCTCTGGTCATCAACCCTTGTATGCTGCCGGGCGTTCACAAACACGCCTCTCCGTCCTACATCTAAATGCACTCCATATCCTACCTTAACGCAGCTTCAACCAGCTCACCCTGCCAAGAAATGAGATCCAATCCTGTATTTGTCCCTCCTGCGAACTTTAACCCTTCCATTGACATCCCATTCCACATAAGTTCTCCTCACTTAAAAAAAAAAAAAGAAAATGCTCAAATGTGTGAAATCTTACGGGACTTAACTGCTAAGGTCAGCAGTCCCTAAGCTTACACACTACTGAACCTAAATTATGCTAATGACACACACCCGTGCCCGAGGGAGGACTCGAACCTCCGCCGGGACTAGCCGCACAGTCCATGACTGCAGCGCCTGAGACCGCTCGGCTAATCCCGCGCGGCCCTCCTCACTTCTTTTCCCTCTGCACCCATCTTCTTCCTGTACCACTACCCTCCCCACTCAGCATTACCTTCCTCTCCCTCTGTCCTTCCCACCGTCTGTATTTCCATCATCCGCTTCACCTCCTACCTATCATCTCCATAGTTTCCCCACGTAACAGATCCCTATCTCTTTATCCACACCTCTCAACCTCTATGGAATATATCCTCTGCTGCCACAACACTTCTCGCCCAGTGCAAGTCCTTCAGATGTTAAGTGAAAGTGCAATGCTTCAGTGCTTTTTTCGTAGAGGAATATGATCTTATCGAAATTGTGTGTTTTTTTTTAATTATATATATTTTTTTCGTCCGTTTTGCTGTCCACCATTAATATTTTTAACTTAGAACGTAACCAATCCTCATATTTTTTTCTTTATCATCTTTGTTATATCTTTGTGAATGCTCTTGGCTGAAGAACGGAGTACCGTACTGCTGACCGTACGCCCCCCCCCCCCTCCCACCCACCCGTATAGGGTGTGGAGGATGAAATGGCAATAAAGAAAAAAATGTCCATCCGAGCGTGTAAATGAGATGATTACTGCCTTTTTTTCGTGTATTTCCGCCGACACTCAGAAAAGTCAGTGTTTCTGTTACTTCCTTAGTGGAGTACGTGTCCCTCCCTCTCTTGCGTTACTCAACTTCCTGTGGTTTGCCGTTGCTTCCTGTGCACTCACAAACCGTGTCGGATTTGCTGTTGGCAGCAGGTTTGGCTGGTCTGTGAATGGCCGCCGTTATCTTGCCGACATGCTCTCTGCAGCCGGCCGCTCACAAACTTATTCATGAAGGCACGCCCTCAAGCGAGCAACTGAAAAATGTAATTATCTAGAAATCTTTGCCATATTTAGACTGTTTTCGTGTTACTTTGTTTTCCGAAAATTATCTAACAAACTTGGAAATTAGCACGCGTAAAAATATCAAAGCTTACAGAAAAAAGTTGTTGCGGGGGGGGGGGGGGGGGATGACGAAAATGTTCATGACTCCCATCCCATGCCCCCCTCTCCCTTGGATTAGCTCCTGGCAAGTGCCTAATATTTAATATATTGCATAGTATACCATAGTGGAACAGAAAATGTAAATTAAACTCTAGTACGGATTTGTAATATGTAAACCGTGATAGAATTATGGCAAATAGAGCTTCAAACGTTCGAGAAGGCACAGTTTTATACGTCTATTTAGTAGGTAAACGCAAGCGTTGCGTCCATGAAGAGAAGGAATATGTGAACACTGAGCAAGATACACTCTAAGACAAACTAAAATAAGACAAACCACGAAGAAGTTTCGCAAATCGTCACAAATTGATATTCGTAACGGTATCGACAGAGTACGCAAAACTGTAAAATTTGGCGGCCAATGGGTGAATGTGTGACGCTGCAGCGCTATTTCACCGCCCAGCTGACAAAGATAGTAAACAGGGGGAATGTCGATACCAGGACATACAGTTTTTGCGAATTTCGTTCTGTCTACTCAGCTGGACAGTAGCTATGCCTCCCAGACGGGCGCGTGAACAATATACGCAGGTGTCAGCACCTGAGAGAGGATGTATAGTCGGGCTCAATGAAACCAGTTGGAGTAATCGGCGAATCGCTCGACATTTCAATACGAGCGATGCTACTATTCGACGGTGTTGGAAGGAATGGGTGAACCATGGCCGAACGCAGCATCGACCTAGAGCAGCTGTTCCCAAACCGGGGATAATTACCCCCTGAGGGGTAAAATGAAATTTTCTGAGGGGTAAAAACTAATCGATTCGATTCTGTTCCAACCACGAAACTAAATTATTTTCAAAGTATCATTACTATAAACACAATTTTGTAAGATACTAATATTGATTATAGAAGTAATTAATAATTACTTTTTCTCAAATGGTTTAAATGGCTCTAAGCACTATGGGGCTTAACATCTGACGTCATCAGTCCCCTAGACTTAAAACTACTTAAATCTCACTAACTTAAGGACATCACACACATCCATGCCCGAGGCAGGATTCGAACCTGCCACCGTAGTTGTCGCGCGATTCCAGACTGTAGCGCCTAGAACCGTACTTTTTCTCAATTAGCAACATAAATGCGCTGGGGGTTACAGGTTCCTCGCATACTCCACACACTACACACATATGTTGTGCTTTCTCCCATACATCGCTGATGATAAAAGTCAGACATATACGTAACAAATGCTAAATATCTCAAGAAAATGTCTTCTGCATGTTGTTGATATGAACTGCAGTAGTCCAGAAATTGCTTCATTACTCGCTTCGAGACAGCTGACTGAATTAACTGACAGTGCGACATAGCAGTAATTACATAAGGACTACTTATAGTGCTGTATATAGTGCTATTATTATTATTATTATTATTAGAGTGGTTAAACACAAAGCATTAACAGCCTGAAGTCGTCCAATTTCTGCCAGTTCAGAAGTCAGGAGAGCTGCAATCAAGTGGTTTACAAAAGGTAAGTATTATGCTCACATCTAAATCTGATTCATTTTAAGTGGAACTGCAGTGTGCAGGTCACGCGAGTGCCACAATGGAGAGGAGTAACGCAGGGGAAGTATGTCTTGTAACATGAGTCTAGCCTGACTGTGGATAGTTACCTTTCTTATCTGAGAACGAATTATGGGTACAACTTGCGTTGCTCCACGAATTCCTTCGTCATTTCATTCTAGCATCCCCCCTCCCTTCCTCCCAAACATACACACACACACACACACACACACAAAGTAAATACCATTAATGTTCATCATTTTAAAATTAAAGGCGTTCCAAGAAAAGTCTTTCATTCTACAGTTTAGTTAGGTGTTAAAGTTGGTGATAATGTGGGGCGCGGGTTGGGTTGGGTTGGGGGCGGGGGTGGTAGTGCAAGAGTACTGTCTAATGTCTGATTGCACTCGGGGGTAACGGTCTAAGAAAGGTTGAGAACCACTGACCTAGAGAGGCGAAACGTGATCTCCAGGCAATCGTCAGAGAGGCACTCAAAGCCGTGGATTCATCATTATCATCGATTCAGCGTGCAACCGGTGGTTCAGTGACCACAAGGACTGTTGATACAGGGTGACAATTCTTGAACTGTGTGAAATAAAATGTCATAACTTCCGAACAGTTTGCGTTAGTTCGTTCAAACTGCACGGTTGGCAGCGGGGCATGATGGGAATTGGTATGCGCATGTACGGTTTAGTGTAGCAACGAAACCCACATTCATTTGGATGGGTTCGTCAATGAGAACAGCTGGCGCATTTGGGGGAGTGAGAATCCGCATTTCGCGGTCGAGGAGTCTCTTCACCCTCAACGGGTGACGTGTAGTGTGCAATGTCCAGTCATGGAATTGGCTACCCAACGGTATGTGAAAGTTTTGGAAGATGATTTCATACCCATTATCCAATGTGACCCTGATTTAGACAAGCTGTGGTTCATTCAAGATGGAGCTCGGCCCAATCGAAGCAAGAGAGTGTTTTATGTCCTGGAGGAGCACTTTGGCCTCCACATTCTGTCTCTGGGGTATCCAGTGGCCACTGGTTTGGGCCTCGATTGGCCGCCATATTCTCCGCATCTGAACATACGCGACTCCTTTTTGTGAGGCTATATTAAAGACAAGGTGTACAGCAATAGCCCCAAAGCCGTTGCTGAGTTGAAAATAGCCATGCAGGAGGTCATCAACAGCATCGATGTTCCGACACTTCAACGGGTCCTGCAGAATTTCGCTATTCGTTTGCGTCACATCATCGCCAATGATGGCAGCCAAAGCGAACATGTCATAATCTAAATCCGAGTATCTGTAGTGACTTTTACATGTTGAATAAAGTGCGTGTACTAGCTGGTAACTAATTTACGTTTTTTTCATATACACCCATGCTCATAAATTAAGGATAATGCCGATACATGGTGAAACAACGCTCTGGTGGGCGGTTTGCGGGTTTAAATCACCTCGGGGTATGATCATGCGGTGCATTTGACCTTCGATCGTCGCATGGTGGCACTGGCAGCAGTCTACAAACGCAGAGGCGTGTTGGTGCATGTCAGAGTACGGTGCAGCAAGGAAGTGTGCAAACATTTTCAGACGTGCTAATGGTGACTGTGTGTTGAAAATGGCTCAAAGAACACATATTGATGACGTTATGAGGGGTAGCATACTAGGGCGACTGGAGGCTGCTCAAACACAGCAGGTCCTAGCACGGGCCCTCCATGTGCCACAATGTGTGATCTCAAGATTATGGCAACGATTCCAGCAGACAGGAAATGCGTCCAGGCGCTACAGAACCTTACGTCCACAGTGTGCAACACCACAGGAAGACCGATATCTTACCATCAGTGCCTGAAGACGGCCGCTGAGTTCTGCAGGTAGCCTTGCTCAGGACCCTACCGCAGCCACTGGAACAGTTGTCTCCAGACACACAGTCTACAGACGACTGAGCAGACATGGTTTATTCGCCCAGAGACCTGCAAGGTGCATTCCAGTGCATTCCACTGACTCCTGGTCACAGGAGTGCCCGTAAAGCCTGGTGTCAAGAACACAATACATGGTCATTGGAACAGTGGTCCCAGTTTATGTTCACGGACGATTCCAGTCTGAACAATGATTGTCGCCGGGTTTTCATCTGGGGTGAACCAGGAACCAAATACCAACCCCTTAATGTTCTTGACAGGGACCTGTATGGAGGTCGTGGTTTGATGGTGTGGGGTGGGATTATGATTAGTGCACGTACACCCCTGCATGTCTTTGACAGAGGAACTGTAACAGGCCAAGTGTATCGGGACGTCATTTTGCACCAGTATGTCCGCCTTTTCAGGGGAGCAGTGGGTCCCACCTTCCTCCTATTGGATGATAACGCACGGCCCCACCGAGCTGCCATCGTGGAGGAGTACCTTGAAACAGAAGATACCAGGCGAATGGAGTGGCCTGCCTGTTCTCCAGACCTAAACCTCTTCCAGCACGTCTGGAATGCTCTCGTCGACGTATCGCTGCACGTCTTCAAACCCCTAGGACACTTCAGGAGCTCCGACAGGCACTGATGCAAGAATAGGAGCTATGCCCCAGCAGCTGCACGACCACATGATCCAGAGCATGCCAACCCGTTGTGCGGCTTGTGTGTGTGTGCATAGTGATAATATTGAAACGTCCCCTTAGAAAAATTAATGAATTACTGTGCTGATATACCTCTACGTTATTTGATTTTCAAACAGCTGAGCAAAACTAAACGTACTCAGACATTACTCTCTTTACTTATTCTGATCAACACTAAACTGACACACAATATTTTTAGCGCAACGCAATCTGACTTTCAACAATCCGTACAAAAGAATGGCCCTGACTAACAATAACCTATACCTTTCATGAATCACCTCACATAAATCTTCGTTACTCGAACTACTGCAATACAGCGAGCGCCAATACAGCCAGCTAAATAAATGATTATAACTACTGAAGGCACTAACTACTGATAGGCATAGTTAGCAAATGAAAGATTTTGATAGAGAACAAACAATGTATTTACGTTAATAGTGTTCAAAAGTCATGACATCCAGTCTTACAAATTTACTCTTTCTGATGGACACACGTCCAGATCATCCGCTCTCAAAACCCCATCATCTCTCTCCCCACATCCACCACTGCTGGCGGCTCACCTCCAACTGTACAACGCTATGCGCTGTTCACATCCAACTGCCCAACACTACAATAGAGAATATTTCAACAATGCCAACCAGCCACAGACTGCACACAGCACAGTCAGTGATTTTCATACAGAGCGCTACGTGGCGTTACCAACATAAAAATCTAAACAGCCTACTTACAAAAAAATGGTTCAAATGGCTCTGAGCACTATGGGACTCAACTGCTGTGGTTATCAGTCCCCTAGAACTTAGAACTACTTAAACCTAACTAACCTAAGGACATCACACACATCCATGCCCGAGGCAGGATTCGAACCTGCGACCGTAGCAGTCCCACGGTTCCGGACTGCGCGCCTAGAACCGCGAGACCACCGCGGCCGGCAGCCTACTTACAATATCCCATATTGATGTCGGGGTACATGCGCAGGAAACGGCGGCGTTTTGTAGCACATGTGTTTCGGGATGTTTTTCTCAACTTATCACTAATGCCGTGGACTTACAGATCTGTGTCTTGTGTGTTCCCTATGTGCCTATGCTACTTTTGTGGCACCACATTCTGCAATTATCCTTAATTTATGAGTATGAGTGTAGTTCAATAATTGTGACCCTCTAGGTTCACAGGAGAAGGGAGTGAGGCCGACTACCACTGACCTCTGTACACCAACGAGCTCGTTTACAGTGGTGTCGGGCACATTCGGCTTGGAATCTAATTGAATGGAGTATAACTATTTTCAGTTATGAGTCCCACTTCGAAATGAGCCCAGATGAGCAGCGACAACATGCCTTGAGACGCTCCAGACTGCGGTGGGATTCCAACCTGACTGTCACCCGTCATGCGGCCTTACAACCATGAGTGGTGGTCTGAGGTGGCATTTCATTTCATAACAGTACCCCTTTGGTCGTCATCCGAGGCATCCTTAAAGCACAGTGGTACGTTGACGGTATTCTGCTCTCCGTTTTGTTGTCCTTCATGGCAAGCTATCCTGAGCTTACATTTCAGCAAAATAATACCCGCCCACACACGGCGAGCCTTCATGCTGCTTAGCTTCGTGGTTGCAAAACTCTACCCTGGCCAGCAAAGTCACCGGACCTCTCCACAATTCGTGAACGTTTTGAGCATTATCGGGAGGCCCTCCAGCCAGCTCGGGATTTTGACGATCTGATGCACCAGTTGGACGGAATTTGGCACGATATCCCTCGGGAGTATAAGCAACAGTTTCACCAGTCAGTGCCAAGCCGAATAACTGCTTGGCATAAGAGACAGATGTGGGCCAACTGGTTACTGACTTGCTCAATTTGTGAAGTTCTTTCTCTTGATTAAATCATTCAAATTTTCTAATATTGTAATCGTTTATTTGTCTGTACATGTACATCACACTACCGATTTTTTCGTCCCATTTGTGGTGCATCGTTTTGTATGTCTTAGTGTTTTTTCAATAATTTATTCCCAAATACAGGTTACAGTGCCACGCGCGCTACACCAAACCGCGATCACTGTGATATGTTTATCACCAAAATTTGCAATAATCCTAATAGCATAGCTAGCTGAACCTAAACGTTTCGGCAGATTACCAACGTGTTTCTTTCAATCCAATTTCTCATCAATGCACATACCCATTCTTCCTTAGCAACAGACATCTGTTCGAAGTCTATATTCATCAATGGTGTTATGCCAATTATGTAGAGAACTTTATATACTGTGTTTCCTCAAAATTCAGCGAGAGTCCATATGGAGGGAACCGCTTAATAATTTTCTGAAAGACATTATTTGCAATTTCTTCAGCGAAGTCTTGTTTATTTGGTGTGATTACTATCACCAGCATAAAGAATTAACTTTGCATCTTCATGACTATAGAGTGGCAAGTCATTAATATACATTAATATTAGTAAGGAATTCTTGATTTCACCCCAGTCAGAGGAACTTGCTGATTTTTGCAGGCTATTTGTACTGTTAATTCAGCCTCCTGCATTCTTCCAGATAAACATGAATTAAACATTTGTGCACTGTCCCATTCATACCACAATACTCACGCCTATCTAGAAGAATTTCATGATTCACACAGTCAAAAGCTTTTCAGAGATCACAAAATATGCCAATGGGTGATGTTCGGTTATTCAGAGCATTTAATATTTGATATTTAATATTTGATCAGTGAGTCGAGAAAGACTGGTGCTCTGTCCGGTCGTCGGTTAGTCAAACAGCTTTCCCGCTGGCGGTCTACCACGTGTACGCGGTCAGCGACCCAACTACCGAGGCATTCTTCAAGGTCATCCACCTGTACTGCCGCGAACAGTTACGTCAATGGTTCCGCGATCGTGGCAGCATTGGGCCCCCCAGGATTTGTTACCTGTTGCCTTTAATACTTTTGCGGGCAGCGCGAAGTACACTTTTCACCAACTGTATTTATTTACTGCTTTATAGGTATGCGTCGTAGCACCTCTGTTCGCTCATGACGTCTTCTGGTAATTCGCTCCTTCGCTGCACCAACTGTAATTTCTTTTTCTTGTGAGGTATAGCTTCTAATTGTCATGCATTGTGTGCCTTTCAGAGCAAAATAAGGTTGTTTTTAAGACCAGTGGGACGTATGCTTACCACCCATGTAATTTTTTCAGTATTCAAATGAACGTAAAACCATTGTTCCAATTAAATTTCAAATTGGATAATCTCGCTTCCAAGTAATTGTCGCTATATGCTCAGAAATGATGCTTTACAAGATAGTGAATAACAAAAAACAGACAGAGAGAGCACGGTGATGATCGTACGAGGGATGTCTTACTGTAAACGAAAAATAATCTTGAATGCACCCTGTGATCAGAAAGACGTTTTAGAGCACTGCTTTCCACAAAATGTGAAAATTACCGTATAATGAATTAACGCAAAAAGTTATCCCTCAAATGAGACGAAGCTTAGCAAAAATGTTGAGCAGATGAGTCAGCACTAAAAAAAATGAGACAGCTCCGTTACACATAAAAGAAATTAGAAACCTTCCCCACCTTCCCATAGGTAGCAGAAATATTCTGCTGCCGAATGACTTGTCTGGCGTAGTGGTAATAAATTGTATAGACAGACCTTCCAACTGGATCAGTTTATCTGTTAAAGAAAGAGAAACACTCCGTCTTCAGGCCACAAGTGGCCCATCGGGTCCATCCGACAGCCGTGTCATCCTCAGCTGAGGATGCGGATAGGAGGGGCGTGTGGTCAGCACACCGCTCTCCCGGTCGTTGTGATGGTTTTCTTTGCCGGAGCCGCTACTATTCAGTCGAGTAGCTCCCCAATAGGCATTACGAGGCTGAGTGCACCCATGAAAATGGCAGCAGTGCATGGCCAAGTGCTGGCCACACCCGACAACGCTTGATTTCGGTGATCTGACGTGAACCGGTGTATCCACTACGGCAAGGCCGTTGCCCTGGTAGTGAAAACCGTATCAAAATCTCTACGATAGTTGCTGAGCTTAACTTTCACGTACAGACAGAAAAGTGCGGCGGGGAACTTTAAATTGGTAACATGTATACATTTATGCTCGAAATTACAGCAAAGCACAATATAGCTGTTAAATTGATATAGGAGCTACATCAGTGCATACTCTTACTGTAGCAAGCTCCATTACAGCAGTGTATGACTGTGAAACTCATATAGTACCTACGACCTCCAAAGGAAGTGAAAACCATTTATGAAGGCGATACGCCACTGCAATGCCTATCTTGTTCAGAAATGAGATGCAGTGTTCCATCGGACATGCATGCAAGCAAGCGACTTTCAATTAAAAATGTCTCCCCTGCACGGGAATGTACATGATCAATGTATGCGTGCAGGCTGCAGGTTGACTACATATGGAAGTTGGGTCTAGCAGTGAGTCGCGCTCAGATAGCCTAAAGGTAAGGCGACCGTTTGCGATATGCAGGAAATCGCGGGTCGAGACCCCGCGCGGCACAAATTTCACTGTCGTCATTCGATTGTACAGCCGATGACTGTCCATGCGTTTCAGTATTTCTGAAATGTGTTTTCAGTGTAAAGAGTATATAAGGATGAGGATTCCAGGACGTAACAACCTCCCTAGATCGTCCGTGGGACTCACACCAGAGAAGAACTGGCTTGTTAAGTTGCAGTGTTCAGACACCGTTTATCCATGTCGCACACGATAAGAAGCGGTTATTCCACATACTAGCCTTCCGCCCCCCCCCCCCCCCCCCACCTCCTGCCTCCTCCGCCCGTCACCTGACATGAGCCTAGCCGCCACAATGCCCAGTTTTTTGGGGAATTAATCGTCAACAATTTTTAATTGAAAACATTAATAATACGGTTCGGATTGTATGCGAAAAACTGCGTACTATTTTTAAAGGACTTGATATAATAGAACTTTCGTGGGCACGACTCAGCAAAGTTAATTTTCTTGGTGTCATGTTGCAATTATGATTATTTGACTATATGTAATTTCTGGTAATTTTATCTTTGCGATTTAGAACCAAAAACAATGGTGGTAAGTTCTCTTCCCACTGCTCTGTTGTGAGCTGTAGTTGGTTGCCATTGTACTGTCTTCGAAATTCCCTTGATGACGCTAAAACACCTGTAGAAGCCGACTCATTACGCGCCGGATTTGAAAATTTTGGCAGTTTCTCCTCTTTCCTACCGATGTGTCAATGTGCAGCAAGTCTCGACGGTGTATTCTGTAGAAACGGAGCAATGCGTTTCGACTTCATACTTGACAGCAGTAGTTATCTCGCAACAAACAGAAACTGATTTGGTATTAATTTTTGTATGCATAGTACAGTGTACTGCCATAAGATGTCACGTACATCCAGAGGTGGTAAGGAATATTCCCATGCGCATAGTAAAACAATGAAGCTGGCGGTAAGTATGTCTCCCGCAGTCCACTAACAGAAACATTAATTTTGTTGACCTGAGGGACTAGGATGTTCCTGAGACAGATAAAACCAGAAAGGAGGCAGGCATGAATAGAGTTTTTTCTTCGCTGCTTTTGAACACTTTCAGCTAATCATCGTAATATCTATTTGATTCAAAACTGAATTATATCTGCGAATCTGAAATCAAACAAACAAGCAGTATATGTGATGAACTGTTTCGTCAATGCCAAAGAAGACCACCTGTGAACGGTTATACGAAGCAAGTATATTACACATATTCGGTTTGTTTTATAGACGTATGTGCACGTTTGAGTTGTAGTAACAGCTAAGATGCAATATCGTCGTTGCTATGGATGTAAAGAGAAGTATGTGAAAGGAGGAACAGTTACTTTTCTTAGTTACGTACGACAAATGTATAATGGTAAATGTCATGTTGATATGTGACACTTTATTTGTTGAAAAATATCGACACTTGGTACTATAAAACGTTACATCGTAGAGACAATTTTCGCGATTTTATGGTCTTGTGTTTACGAGCCAAATGCTAGAAAAGTTTGCAAATATGTTGCAGTAAACTATCAGTCAGATTATACATATTGGTGCAATGTTCATATGCAAGTAAAACTTGTACGTGACGGTCTGATTAATTTCCTCCAGTTTATACAGGTTCTCAAACTCTTGTGTTTATCTAATTATTTATGCATGAGACAGTTTCCTATACAGTGTCATAGTAACGTAATTAATTAGAACAGATACGACTATATTAATCACTACAGTAGAAAAGGTAAAAAAAGTTGTTGGCAGTCACTTCTTTTATTACTCCAAAATTCGAGCATTCTTTGTGTATGGTATATACTTTTACTTTTCTCATGAAATGATGATATTTTACTTGTCTACAAAAAGCTGAAGGGTAAATAAAGACAAGTTGAAAATAATAATGGACAAAGAGGTGTTGCAAATTGCTTACCGACCTCCTAACTCAGATGATACAATTGCTGAAATGTTCAAAGAAAACTTGAGTTAAATTTCAAACACGTACCTGCCTCATACAATTATAGTTGGTGGTGACTTTATTTTACCCTCGATATGTTGGCGAAAATACATGTTCAAGCCCTGAGGTACGCATAAAACATCATCCGAAATTGTGCTAAACGCATTCTCTGAAAATTATTTCGAGCAGTTAGTTCACGAGCCAACGCGAATAGTAAACGGTTGTGAAAACAAACTTGACCTCTTAGCAACAAATAATTCTGAGTTAATAACTAACTTCAAAACGGATACATAGATTAGTGAACACAGGGTTGTCGTTGCGAGATTGAGTATTGTACCCCCAACGCCTCCAAAAACAAGCGAAAAATATACCTATTCAAAAAAGCAGATAAAAAGTCACTGCCGCGCGGGATTAGCCGAGCGGTCAGGGGCGCTGCAGTCATGACCTGTGCGGCTGGTCCCGGCGGAGGTTCGAGTCCTCCCTCGGGCATGGGTGTGTGTGTTGTTCTTAGGATAATTTAGGTTAAGTAGCGAGTAAGCTTACGGACTGATGACCTTAGCAGTTAATAAAGTCCCATAAGATTAAAAAAAGAAAAAAAAGTCACTTGACGCCTCCCCGAGAGATAATCTCCACTCCTTCCAAATTAACAATATAACTGTAGTCCAGGAATGGCTAGAATTAAAAAAAATAGTATCGACAACAATTAAGAGATTTATACCAAATAAATTAACCAACGACGGAGCTGATCTCCCTTGCTACACGAAACGGGTCACAGCACTGTTGCAGAAACAATGAAAAAAGCATGCCAAATTCAGATGAACGCAAAATCTCCAAGATTGGCCATTTTTTACAGAAACTCGAAATTAAGCACGGACATTAATGCGAGATGCTTATAATACACTACTGGCCATTAAAATTGCTACACCAAGAAGATATGCAGATGATAAACGGGTATTCATTGGATAAATATGATACTAGAACTGACATGTCATTACATTTTCACGCAGTTTGGGTGCATAGATCCTGAGAAATCAGTACCCAGAGTAACCACCGTAACAACGGCCTTGATACGTCTGGCATTGAGTCAAACAGAGCTTCGATGGCGTGTACAGGTACAGCTGCCCATGCAGCTTCAACTCGATACCACAGTTCATCAAGAGTAGTGACTGGCGTATTGTGACGAGCCAGTTGCTCGGCCACCATTGACCAGATGTTTTGAATTGGTGAGAGATCTGGAGAATGTGCTGGCCAGGGCAGCAGTCGAACATTTTCTGTATCCAGAAAGGCCCATACAGGACCTGCAACATGCGGTCGTGCATTATCCTGCTGAAATGTAGGGTTTCGCAGGTATCGAATGAAGGGTAGAGCCACGGGTCGTAACACATCTGAAATGTAACGTCCACTGTTCAAAGTGCTGTCAATGCGAAAGAGAGGTGACCGAGACGTGTAACCAATGGCACCCCATACCATCACGCCGGGTGATACGCCAGTATGGCGATGTCGTATACACGCTTCCAATGCGCGTTCACCGCAGTGTCGCCAAACACGGATGCGACCATCATGATGCTGTAAACAGAACCTGGATTAATCCGAAAAAATGACTTTTTGCCATTCGTGCACCCAGGTTCGTCGCTGAGTACACCATCGCAGGCGCTTCTGTCTGTGATGCAGCGTCAAGGTAACCGCAGCCATGGTCTCCGAGCTGATAGTCCATGCTGCTGCAAACGTCGTCGAACTGTTCGTGCAGATGGTTGTCGTCTTGCAAACGTCCCCATCTGTTGACTCAGGGATCAAGACGTGGCTGCACGATCCGTTACAGGCATGCGGATAAAATGCTTGTCGTCCCGACTGCTAGTGGTACGAGGCCGTTGGGATCCAGCACGGTGTTCCGTATTACCCTCCTGAACCCACCGATTCCATATTCTGCTAACAGTCATTGGACCTCGACCAACGCGAGCAGCAATGTCGCGATACGATAAACCGTAATCGTGATAGGCTACAATCCGACCTTTATCAAAGTTAGAAACGTGATGGTACGCATTTCTCCTCCTTGCACGAGGCATCACAACAAGGTTTCACCAGGCAACGCCGGTCAACTGCTGTTTGTGTATGAGAAGTCGGTTGGAATCTTTCCTCATGTCAGCACGTTGTAGGTGTCGCCACCGGCGCCAACCTTGTGTGAATGCTCCGAAAAGCTAAATCATTTGCATATCACAGCATCTTCTACCTGTCGGTTAAATTTCGCGTCTGTAGCACGTCATCTTCGTGGTGTAGCAACTTTAATGGTCAGTAGTGAAGTTACCACAACGAAACTTCGTCTCGAAACCCGGCAGAAAATCCAAAGACATTCTGGTCGTATGAGAAGTATGCTAGCGGGAGGCACATCAAGCCTTCTCTGCCCGGCAGCAATGTAAATACTATCGACGACAGTGCTGGGAAAGCAGAGTTACTAAACACAACCTTTCGAAATTCCTTCACCAAAGAAGACGAAGTAAATATTCCAGAACTCGAACCAAGAACAGCTGCCAACATGTGTAACTTGGAAGTAAATCACTTAATAAAAGCAGGTCTTCTGGTCCAGACAGTGTATCAATTAGGTTCCTTTCAGAGATTGCTGATGCAATAGCTCCATATTTGACAATCATACACAACCGATCGCTCACCGAAAAATCAGTACTCAGAGACGGAAAGTGGCACAGGTCGCAATATTCAAGAAAGGTAATAGGATTAATTCACTTAATTACAGGCCCATATCATTTACGTCGATATGCAGCAGGATTTTGGAACATATATTGTGTTCGAACATTACGAATTTCCTCAAAGAGAACGGTCTACTGACGCACGGTCATCACGTATTTAGAAAACATCGTTCTTGCGAAACACAACTAGCTCTTTCTCACACGAAGTGTTGAGTGCTATTGACAAAGGATTTCAAATTGATTCCAGTTTCTGGATTTCCGGAAGGCTTTTGACACTGTACCACACAAGCGGCGAGTAGTGAAATTGCGTGCTTATGGAATATCGTCTCATTTATGTGACTGGATTTCTGATTTCCTATCAGGGAGGTCGCAGTTCGTAGTAATTGACAGGAAGTCGTAGAGTAAAACTGAAGTGATTTCTAGCGTTCCCCAAGGCAGTGTTATAGGCCCTCTGCTGTTCCTTCTCTATATAAACGATTTAGGAGACAATCTGAGCAGCCGTCTTAGATTGTTTCCAGATAATGCTGTCGTGTATCGTCTAGTAAACTCACCAGAAAATCAAAGCAAATTGCAAAACGATTTAGAAAAGATATCTAAATGGTGCGAAAATTGGCAGTTGACTCTAAATAATGAAAAGTGTGAGATTAGCCACATGAGTGCTACAAGGAATCCGTAAAACTTCGGTTGCACGATAAATCAGTCTAGAGGCCGTAATTCAACTAAATACCTAGGAATAAAAATTACGAAAAACTTAAATTGGAAAGAACACATAGCAAATGTTGTGGGGAAGGGAGAGGAAAGACTAGGTTTTATTGGCGGAACACTTAGAAAATGTGACAGATCTACTAAAGAGACTGCCTACACTACGCTTGTCCGTCCTCTTTTGGAGTACTGCTGCGCGATCTGGGATCCTTACCAGATAGGATTAAGGGAGTACATCGAGAAAGTCCAAAGCACGTTTTGTATCATAGCGAAATAGGGGAGAGATTGTCAGGGACATGATAAAGGCTTTGGGATGGACACCATCAAAACAAAGGCGTTATTCGTTGCATTGGAATCGTCTCATGAAATTTCAATCACCGACTTTCCCCTCTGTATGCGAAAATATTTTATTGACGCCGACCTACAGAGGGGGAAACGATCACCACGATAAAATAAGGAACATCAGCGCTCGCACGGAAAGATATAGGTGTTCGTTTTCTCCGCGCGCTGATTGAGAGTCGATTAATAGAGAATTATTGTAAAGGTAGTTCGATGAACCCTCTGCCAGACACTTTAGTGTGATTTGCAGAGTACCGACGTAGATGCAAATGTAGATGTACTGTAACAATTTCATAGTTCAAATACGTTGTCTTTTTATGACACTTCGACGTCGTCTACAGTGTCATTGAAACGTAATTAATAAGAACAGATATTCGACAATATCTATAAGTGCAATAGAAAACGTAAAAAAAATACTGTTGGCTGTCACTTCTCATGCGATTACCGAAAAATCTCAAACAAAGTGTAACTTGAGCTGTCACACCGTGGCGAAAAAATGCAATACCATTGCTCTTCACATCATTAAGCCAACTTCAGTTCTTGTTACCAAATTGTTAAGATGTCTGTAAGACGCGTATGCAAAGTTTCACGGCACTTCTGAAGGTGAGCAGCGAAGTAATAACATTCAAAATACGCTAAACGCTATAGAGCTAAAATGCGCCGTCCCAAAATCACCTTATTTGTGCTGCAGGAGATGTTGCGGACAGAATTCTCGTTCTGCGCAGCCTAATGCTCCTTCCATATATATTTATACTACTTGACAAATAACTGACAACCTCCAACTGCTTCCTTGCAACTTCCACAGATAACTTCCACAAAGAGACAGTACAATAACGGCGCAGAAAGTTTCACTCAATTTTATAAGACTATATCTTTTACACAGATAAAGATGAAAACATGGGCTGAATTCTAGTTATTCATCAAAACTAAAATGTTGCCTTGGCGCCAGTCGTAACGTAATAATAGTCTCTCTGCTTTACTACTTGCTTGCTCACTCGTTCACCGCCCTTGTGCTCCCAGTAGAAACGAAGATAACGCAGCAAGAAAATGCGTTTTGTTTTCTCTGCCTCAGATGATGCAATTCAGTTACACTTGTGCAGCGTGATCTTCAGCGAGAGTGCGAAACTGCACCTATTATAGTTCAAAGCATTCGACTATGGCACAAGCAGTTTCAGAAGACACTGAAAAAAATACTCATGTCTCCCAGTGAGCTCGTTTAAGACATAGAGCACTTTCAGCAGAGTTTTGCATGTAGCCCAAGGAAGTATACTTGTCGTGCCAGCCGATGGTTAGCCATTCCTCATGTGTCTGTCGGACATATTTTACAGCGACATTTGTATTGCTGTAACTTCATCATGATGGTGGTAAGAAACAATGTGTAGAGATCTGTGAACTCACTCTGGGCTTTTAAAAGCATTTCTTAACTGTGAGATGTTTAACGGCGGATCTCGCATTGCGCTGCTGGCGTCCAAGGTCGCCTTATTGAGAGGTTTGTGAAAGACTTCGTCTATGTGCGTCCCCTTCCTCCAGCTTTGCGCTGCGGCGCCGCATAGGCCCGTATTACACTATCAATTTTATTTGTCCAATATCTTCGTCAAAGAAATTGGATGGTGTAATAGGGAACTTTGTCAAATCACGCCTGTCGTCAAATAAATTTGATCAGATCTAGGGCCTCGCCGTAGATTTGATTAAAGAAGTCGCTTGTCTTCTATTCACTGCAATGTGATATGTTACCACGTGGAGCGCTAGCATCGCTGCAGCCTTCTGGCATCTGTAGTGTTTTTATAAACATTGCCGGTAAATACAATTGGTGTGTAGCGACAAATACGAAATTAATTGAGATGTATGAAGCTGATGAGGCGCTTTACAACATGAGGCACCCTGAGTACAAAAACAGATTAAGAAGATTGGAGACCTAACCTAACCTAACTCTCTCCTTTAGCAAGGAATCGGAGTGTTACAGTGAGCCTGTCTTTTTGTCAAATATATTTGACGCACATTTGATCATATCTTTGATCAAATCTTTGACAAACAAATTTGATAGTGTAATACCGGCCTATGGCAACAGCAGTGAATACAGCAGCTCCAGACAGGCTAGCAAGAGTTTGATAATCGTTTGGGTGTTTGTCGTGCGTCCGGACGGGAGTATATTGGACATTTTGAAAGAAAAGAGAAAAGTCTGATCCTGCGACCGTAAAAAGTACTGTAGGATTGTATGGGCATGCGTACAAAATTATATCCTTGTAAAGTTGGATGGATATTTTCGAAATTTATCCCAACTTTCCGTCTTCATTCAAGTGTAAGAAATAGTCTTGAAAAATCGAGTGAACCTTTATCAAATACCATTTTTATTGATGAAGAGTCATGTTAAAATCGATACACTAGAAGCTTCTGCTGAAGCGTTAACTAAATCTGAAAAAGTTAACACGACCTCAGGTTCACAAAATCGAGGGGCGTTCAATAAGTAAAGCAACACTTTTTTTCTGAAAGCAGGTTGCTATTATTCAGGATTCTAGTACACCATATTATTCCCCACTCCTTTGGCTACAAAATGCTATTTTTCAACATAATTTTCCCTTAGTGCGACGGCCTTACACCGCCACACTGGGAATGCCTGCATGCCGTATGGTACCAGTCTTCTGCTCTACGTCGGATCCAACGTCTTGCTGCATCAATAACCCAACCATCATCCACGTACTGGTTCCCGTACAGTGCATCCTTCATTGTGCTAAAGAGATGGGAGTGGGAACATGCAAGATCAGGGCTGTAGGGTGGATGAGGAAGAGCAATCCCGTTTTGTGAGCTCCTCTCGGGTGCGCAAACTTGTGTGAGGCCTTGCATTGTCATCGAGAGCGAGAAGTTCGTTTGCATTTTTGTGGAGACGAACCCGCTAAAGTCGTTTCTTCAATTTCCGGTGGGTAGCACAATACATTCAGAGTTGATCGTTGCACCATGAGGTAATATATCGAACAGAATAACCTCTTCATTGTCGCCTTGACTTTACTGGCAGTGTGCGGACTTGAACTTTTTCTTCGGAGGAGAGGTGGTGTGGCGTCACTTCATAAATTGCCGTTTTGTTTTCGTTTCGACGATATGAACCCATGTTTCTTCACCTGTGACGATGTTCGACAAAAAATTGTCACGATCAGCCTCGTAATGCACAAGCAACTCCGCACAGATGGTCCTTCGTTGCTCTTTATGGTCTTCTGTTAGGCGAGGAGGTACCCAGCGGTCAAACGCCTTTGAGTACACCAACTGGTGGATCAATGTGTTAGCACTCGAAACAGAGACGTCCAGTTGTGCAACGAGGTGTTCGATTGTGATCCGCCGACCACCTCGAATGAGAGTGTCTGCACGTTCCGACATTGCAGAAGTCACAATTGTGTGCGGCTGGCCGGCACACAGGAGATTGGACGATCTTATTGCTATCATGACAGACGCCTCGCCTAACGACTCATCGTGCTTTTGTTCACTGCCAGGTCTGCGCAGACATTCCTCAAGCGCCTATGAATGTCTGCGATGCTCTGCTTTTCCGCCAAAACAAACTCAGCGACAGCTCTCTTCTTGGAACGCATCTCCATTCAGGACGGCACTTTGAAGGCTATGTATAACGCCGCCACCTGTCGAAAGTTCATGAAATTATGGCGACTGAAGCGGTAATTTTCTATCCATTTTTCCGCATCTTTTCATCCGAAATTGGTCTCGGGAAAAAATGTTTTGCATTACTTATTCAACGCCTCTCGTAGCTCCACTATCTAATGCAAAAGCCTCAATCTGTAACACCTGAGGGTATTATTCATTTATCCTCAGGGGGGTACACGCTTACTTTGTGTACCATGTGTGTGGCAACCACAAGGAGCCCTAGCTAATATGGTATTTGCTTATACAACTTTACACATCGGTACCATATTTCTCTAACACAAAATTACACAGCTATCTGATTATTTGACAGAGATAAACATTTTTTTTACTACATCAGTGACACATGTTTACGCAATTACACAGTTGGATAACTTCACACTTATGAAATTGTATTTTGTCTGTACTTTGTGAAATGCTCGTATTTTTTCGGAACCATTGTGATACTATGAGAGCTTTGAATGATATATTTGGTATCGGATCATGATTTTTAAAGTACGTTTGAGGTAGATGACACTATTGAAATGAGCAGAGAATTTTTTTTTGGTTTTGAAATTATTGGAGGAAGCTACGACGATTTTGAGAATTGACTGAGATGTTATGATATTATTACGACAACGATGTGTACTATGCTGTTGAGATATGTTTATGATCAATAAGATGATGCTACCGTATATGAGGAATAAGAAGTATGTTGGAAACCAAGAATCGTACTTTAAGAGTTATGAAATGTGTGTAAATGTGTGACTGTATCACAATGCTGACGAATATTTTTTTTTGGACACTTATATTTATAGGATTTTGTTTCTACAGATTTGCAACGCTAATTCTTGACCTGTGAAATATTTTTATATGAGACTGTCGCTGTAGCGAAAACTGCTGTCGTAAATATTTCGTTAAGAAAGGTAAGTGACCGTGAAGTAATTCGTTGTGAGCGGCCAGGTGTGTCAGACGCCTGGAGAAAAAGCCATTATTGCGAGCCCTTTTCAGCGGCACAGGTAGAAAAAAAAAAGGGGACGTTTCAAATCGACCAATTACATGTGCAACACTCGCCAACACAAAAAAACATTAACAAACTGATCAGAACGCCACGACGGCGCACGGCAATCAACTGCAAATTCTTGATAGCTTTCCGTGCTAGAACGTTAACTTTGTCAGCGTGTATGAATCATTAACTCCTGCCTTCAGAAACGTAAAACACACACGAAAAACACTCTGCCTCAGAACACCCAATACTCACATTTCACACCGAGGAGATCGCGTTACCAACTCCAGCCGAAAGCAATTGTTTAAACATTGTGGCCCTTCAGATAATCAACCCTCAAGATGCAGAAAGATTAGCTTTCGACTCAAAAGCGGTCGTTCTCATTTTTATTCCACATCTGTTTTAACACTTCTGTGGTAAGAACTACGTGCTGGATGGACTACCCATTTACTTTTGTCCGTTTCATTTACGTCTGCATCAAGTGCAAACCACTCTGTGTGCATGACAGACGGTACTTCCCATTTTACCCTATACCATGCAAACCACTTGAGTGCATGACAGACGGTACTTCCCATTTTATCAGGCATTAAAGCAGGGCCGGCCAAACGCTGCACAGTGTGCAGACGTGCGGAAGTGCTGCACATGTGCGCTCGTGTGCGACAGCGAGCGACAGCGACACCTGTTATTAGACATGTGTGCTAAATGAACGGCGGCGGCTCCACTTCCTTGTGGTACAAGCAAAGAGCGCAACATATCCAGTCTCGTTTACCCCTGGTGACCGTAACCTTAACAGAGAAGTACTGAGAAATGGCAAGTGCTGTGAAAAAGCAAAGGACGGGAGACCTATGTTCTCAGTCGTAGAAAAATTACTGGGAACTGCAATTCTTTTTTGTAGCCGTTGGTGAATAATAGGCGGCCAGCGTAAGTTTTCAATTGAAAGACATTGCAATACATATCACAAAGACGAGTGTAGTGTACTGAACAGTGAAGAACGGCAAGCAAAATTAAATGTCCTTAAGAAAATAGATCAGACACATCAACTCGATTTTACTGTACGTCAAAGTAACTGATTCTTCTTGAACTCTTAGTTTCTTGTGTTATATTTATGTCTGTTTTACTGTACGCTGTACAATGTACTGTTTTCAATTTTCCAGAATGACAACCACACTAAATCTTCACTGCAAGCAAATTTTAAAATCGCATTAAGAATTGCACAATCTGGGAAACCCTTTCCCAAAGGGGAGTTTGTGAAAGGGTGTCTGATTGATGCTGCAGAACTTGTGTGTCCCACGAAAGTTAGCAGGTTTCAAGAAATCAGTCTGTCCAAACAAACAGTGACAAGACGTATCAGTGCTATGACCGGCGATCTGCACAGGCAGCTAATAAATAAGGCTAAATACTTTGTTGCTTTCTCTGTTGCGCTCGATGAAGCAACACATCTTACGGATACAGCCCAGGTTGTGATATACATATGAGGTGTCGATAACGCACTTTGTGTAACAGAGGAGCGACATCTGTGCGCAGAAACATGCACTACATGAACGCTGACGGCTGCGGCGTGCACGCTGTGACCCGGAAGCTCCACATGTGCAAGAGCACCGCACGCGTGTAGAATTTCTGGCCGGCCCTGCATTAAAGCTTCTTCACGTCGCACCATTTCCATTTCCGCATACACTCTTTGCTTGATGGGTTGTGCTGAGACATCAGTCAAGCTTGATAATATTATGTGGAGACATGTATCAATAATTTCCTCGATTTTTATCTGTTTACTTGAGGCCACAGACCGACAGTATTTTAGAAATGATGTCTTCTGTCGAGGCAGTTATTGAATTTATTTATTTACGATTGTTGTTTTCGTTGTCCTGCCTTGCTTCTACAAAATGTTTTTGAGAACAGAATGTATCACTCATATTGTCTTTTTAATTACTGTTTTATATTTGCAGTAGCTGTTCTATTGACCTGCTCTGACTTCGCTTGGGTACAAAATGCTATTTATTGCCAGACGACATGTCTCACTTTTGCACACAAACCTTACCTGTGAATCAGTCCATATATTAGTGAAAACCACATCAAAATCTCTACAACAGTTCCTGAAATTAGCCTTGACATACAGACAAAAAAAAAAAAGAAAAAAAAAAGTGGCGGGTTACTTTAATTTAGTAATACGTATGTTTGTTGTTTCGGCTATTACTCGAGAACGGCACAACAGCGGAAACCTTGATCATCAATGAGCATCCCAGACAGAACATGTTGCCATTTCCGAATCGCCTCCAATGCTTTCGCGCCACATTTTAGTTCGATATCTATAGCGCAAGTTACGCTGCAAGAGGGATCCGAGATGTACACCAGTGCGCAAGACCACAGTGGACTGCGGTTCAAGGCAAAGTGCGAAGTTCAGTGCCCATCTCTCTCCTGATAGGAATCTCACTCGCTTTAGTTTTCCCTTTTCTTATCAAACCCAGAGGTTGGACTACTAACTGCTCTAATCTGAACATGACATAACACATTCAAGTGTGCGTGTTTTGAGTGTGTGTGTGTGTCTGTGCCTTGATCAGTTGCTCTGGTGCTTTACGTTTAATTTCATTGCAGTAGCTAACAATAAGTCATTCATATTATTTTTATCGTGTATCTTTTTCCTATCTGAGTCTAATTAGGACCCTTGTTTGAATTTATTTATTTGCAATGACCTGTTGTCCTGCAGAGGTTATATACAGGTTGTTTCGCAATGTTTTGGCGATTTTAAATTTGAATAACTCACAAACTAATCGTGAAACAGAGTTGAACATTTTACACAAGGTATATCATTTTTCAGTTCTGCCCTTGAA
Source organism: Schistocerca nitens (assembly GCF_023898315.1). NCBI lineage: Eukaryota > Metazoa > Arthropoda > Insecta > Orthoptera > Acrididae > Schistocerca > Schistocerca nitens. The sequence continues at coordinate 248,522,403 of NC_064618.1, read as the reverse complement.
ATACTAAATCGGATAACTGATGACCATTCGCAGCTACACATTACTCAAGGCGTTCCACCCAGTTTTTGAACACATCTTTCGTAACTGCTGGAGGAATTCCGGAAATTTCATCATGAATGCGATCTTTTAATTATTGCAAGCTTCTCGGCCCGTCGTTTGGACACGCTTCTTAAAGAATTTGTCGCAATAGATAAGAAACTTAAATTCACCGAGATACAAATTGAAGCTGCAAGTGAGATTGTTTCGGCAAGGCTCAGTATCAAAGATGGGCATAAAATGATAATGGGATCCTTCTATCGCCCACCAGACTCATCTCCTGATGTAAACGAAAACTTTAGAGAAAATCTCAGTTCACTTGTACTTAAGTTCCGTAACCATACTGTAATCATTGGTGGGAACTATAAGCATCTAACAATTAAATGGGAAAATTACTGTTTTGTTAGCGGTGAACGTGATACGACATCCTGTGAAACATTGCTAAACGCCTTCCCTGAAAACTAGCTAGAACAGATACTTAGGAGTCCCACTCATGATGGAAATATATTGGTCCTACTGGCAACCTCTTTGGGGATGTCCGCGTCGAAATTGGTGGTATCAGTGACAATGACGCATTTGTGGCAACAGTGATTACCAAAGTGCAAAGGATAACAAAAGCAAGCAGAAAGACATATATGTTCAGTAAACTAGATAAAAAATCAATAGTGTCATATCTCAACGAGGAACTTGAAGCTTTCAGCACAGGTCTGGAGCATGTAGAGGATCTCTGGCTTCTTAAGTTTAAAAGAATAGTTGACCACGCACTGGATAGATACGCACGCAGTGGAACAGTCCACATTGGGTTCAAAATGGTCAAATGGCTCTGAGCACTATGGGACTTAACTTCTGAGGTCATCAGTCCCCTAGAACTTAGAACTACTTAAACCTGACTTACCTAAGGACATCACACACATCCATGCCCGAGGCAGGATTCGAATCTGCGACCGTAGAGTCCATATTGGGAGGGCAATTCCATGGTGTACAGTCACTGTAAAGAAACCGCCAAAGAAACAAAGATTGCTGCATAATAGGTCATAATAGGTGTAAAAGAAAGCGTAGGGCTATATAGAGAGAGATGCTGAATGAAACGCGTTTAGCTGTCAAGAGAACAATGCGTGATGCCTCCAACGATTACTGTAGCAGAACATTGTCAAATGATCTTTCACAGAACCCAAAGAAATTCTGGTCGTATGTAAAGGCTGTTAGTGGCAACAAAGTTAGTGCCCAGTCCCTAGTGAATGAGACAGGAAGTGAAATTGCGGGTAGCAAAGCAAAAGTTGAAATTCGTAACTCAAACGTTCCTTCACAAAGGCAACCTAGAACCCAATTTAATTCTCGTACCACTGAAAAGATGAATCAAATAAGTATTAGTGTCAATGGTGTCGAAAAACAGCTGAAATCGTTATAACTGAACAAAGTTCCATGTCCCAATGGAGCCCCTATCAGATTCTATACTGAATTTGCCGCTGAGTTAGCCCCTCTTCTAACTGTAATGTACCGTAGATCTCTTGAACAACGCACCGTGCCCAGTTTTTGGAAAAAGGCACAGGTCACACCCGTCTACTAGAAGAGTAGTAAAAGTGTTCCACAAAACTACCGTCTAATATCCTTAATATCGATTTGTTATAGAAGCTTAGAACATTTTCTGAGCTCAAACATAATGAGGTATCTTGAACAGGGTGACCTCCTCAATGTGAGTCTGCATGGATTCCGAAAACATCGATCTTGTGAAACACAACTCGCACTTTTCTCACATGACATACTGAAAGCTTTAGATCAAGTCAATCCGGTAGATGCAGTATTTTTCGATTCCCGAAAAGCATTTGACTCAGTATTACACCTACGCTTACTGTCAATAGTGCGATCATATGGGGTATCAAGTGAAATTTGTGATTCGATTGAGGACTTTTTGGTAGAAGTAACTCTGGGTGTGCCCCAGGGAAGTGTGTTGGGACCCTTGCTGTTCATGTTGTATATTAATGACCTTCCAGACATTATTAATAGTAAAATTATGATTTTTGCAGATGATGCCGTTATCTTTAATGAAGTGCTGTCCGAAAGAAGCTGTATAAATATTCATTGAGACCTTGATAAGATTTTAAAATGGTGAGAAGATTGGCAACTTCCTTTAGCTGATAAGAAATGTAAAATTGTGCACTTCACAAAACGAAAAAGCGTAGTATCCCGTGACTATAATACCAGTGAGTTACTGTTGGAATCGGCCAACTCATACAAACACCTGGGCGTAATACTTTGTAGGGATATGAAATGGAATGGTCATATAGGTTCAGTCCTGACTAAAGCAGGTGGTAGACTTCGGTTTATTGGTAGAATACTGGCGAAGTGCAATCAATCTACAAGGGAGATGACATAGAAATCACTCGTGCGACCCATCCTAGAATATTGCTTAAGTGTGTGTATCCCGTACCACATAGGACAGACACGGGATATTGAATATATAGAGAAGGGCAGGACGAATGGTCACAGGTTTGTTTGATCTGTGGCAGTGTGACACAGAGATACTGAATGAACTGAACTGTAAGACGGAAACTACCCCGAGAAAGTCTATTAACAAAGTTTCAAGAACCGGCTTCAATGATGACTCTAGGTGTATACTACAGTCCCCTACGTATTGCTCACGTAGGGATCGTGAGGATAAGATGAGAATAATTTCTGCACGCACAGAGGCATTCAAACAACGATTCTTCCTGCACTCCATACGTGAATGGAACAGTAAGAAACCCTAATAACTGGTGCAATGGGACGTACCGTTCGCCATGCACCTCACGGTGGTTAGCAGAGTATAGATGTTGATATAGATGTAGCTGCAGGCCGACTAGCGCCTGCCTGTCAAATGCTACGTGCCGTTCCGTATTCTCGTGAGTTATTCCGGTTTCCCGAGGGCCTGTTGACTTTCGATTCGGTGCACTGGCAGCTGCACATAAGTACGTATATTACCCAAGTCAACATTATTCCACGAGCAGGAGTTGGATGTCGCGGCTGAATCCTGAAATGCCCTCGAAAGGCGCGTTGCACGCGCACGACATATTACTGCGAACGCACGATGTTGATTCGACCAGAGCGACATGGTTACTGACTGTATATGGGGTAAAACTTGACACTCTGCACTGCCAATACACGGCCCCATCGTCGATGTATATTGTTTTTAGCGCGCGTTCTTCAAATTTGGAAAAGTCAAAACATTGCTAAACATCCTAAATAATGTATATGAACAAAAATTGTCAACAATAAAAATTATAGCTATGTAAGCAAAAATAGCTTGTCGACTGAAGACGCCAAAATTATGCTTTCTGATTACCCTTTGTAAGTAGGCTGTTTAGGTTTTTAGTTGGTAAAGCCATGTAGCGCTCTGTATGAAAATCACTGACTGTGCTTTGTGCAGTCTGTGGCCGGTTGGACTCATTGTTGGAATATTCGCTTGTGTAGTGTTGGGCAGTTGGATGGGAACAGCGCGTAGCGTTGTGCAGTTGGAGGTTAGCCGCCAGCAGTGGTGGATGTGGAGAGACAGATGTCAGAGTTTTGAGAACGGACGATCTGGACGTGTGTCCGCCAGAAAAAGGAAATTTGTAAATATGGATGTCATGAATTGATAGATACATATGACTTTTGAATACTATTAAGGTAAATACATTGTTTGTTCTCTATCAAAATCTTTCATTTGCTAACTATACCTATCAGTAGTTAGTGCCTTCAGTAGTTAGAATCTTTTATTTAGCTGGCAGCATCGGCGCTCGCTGTATTGCAGTAGTTCGAGTAACGCAGATTTTGGTGAGGTAAGTGATTCATGAAAGGTGTAGGTTATATTTAGGGGTATTCTTTAGTGGGGATTATTGAAAGTCAGATTGCGTTGCGCTAAAAATATTGTGTGTCAGTTTAGTGATGATCAGAATAAGTAAAGAGAGAAATGTCTGAGTACATTCAGTTTTGCTCAGCTGTTTGAAAAATAAATAACGGAAGAGGTTTACCACCACAGTAATACATAATTTTCAAAGGGGACGTTTCACATTTACCAGTAGCTTTTTCACTTTGACAGTGAGACTCAAGTCGTTAGGCTGTACAGAGACGATGTACACTGTATAGAGCATGTCTTGCCAGTAACACTTCCGTCTTTGACATCCTCGGATTGACGTTCAGTATTGTGCTTCGCCATAGCTAATTCGATGGGAAATAGACTAGCTGTTCCAGAAGTCTTTCCCTAACTACATTCATAAGGCATAAAATATGACACATAGACAAATACTTTTTATGTGAATTGAATGTGACATATTCAAGTTTTTGCGTACATTTATACTTACTGTTACTTTCTTTGTTACAGGATCCAGTGACGTAACAACAGCGGAATCGAACACCATCTGCAAAAAAAACATGTACTCAAAACAGGAGAAAGTCCAATGTTTCACCTAGCATCAGAAACAGTCCACAGAAAATTCCAGACAGCATATCATAGACAGCCAGCAGGTCTTTAAGAGGTATGGTATGCGAAGTTTAAGGAAACAGGGAGCATCTGTGATCTCCTTAGAACAGGCAGGCCTGAACCTAGCGCGCAGACAGTTAAGTCCCATGAAGTCAGCTCGCAGAGCCTCACGTGGGTTGCACATTCTGAAGACATCAGTGCACCGCATCCTACATAAACAACTTCTTTTCCGGGTGTACAAAGACGAGAGAGTGCAAAAAAAAAAAAAAAAAACCGGATTACAGTGCTCGAAACGACTGTGCTGCTGCCAAGCTGGCTGAGACTGAGGAAGACGAAGACTATCTGAAACGTGTCATTTTCTCAGACGAGCCCACACTTCTGAAAATCCCCACGCTGTGTTTGAGACCGTCAGAAATAGCTCTAAGATGAATGTTTTGTGTGGTCTTAAGCACAATAAAATCGTAGCACCTTTTTTCTTTAGAGAAACGACAATCACAGACAATACCTATCATGATATTTTGCAGTTGTTCGTTGTGCCACAGGTTCAGGACATTCTGGACTTTACTTTCCAACAAGATGGTGCGCCACCTCATTGAGGGTTAGATGTTCGAGCCTATTTGGGCACAACATTTCCGGGAAGATGGATCGGGCGTGATGGTAGCATCAACTGGCCTCCGCGACACAACACTGCATTTCTTCCTTTGGGATTTTGTCAAGGACCAGGTTTATCAAGCATCAGTGAACGACATCTCAGAATTCGGATCAGAGCTTCTGACATTATAGCACACTTCTCTCACAAAATATTGAACAGTACGTGGGTAAAATTGGAATATCGCCTGGATACTCTTCGACCAACGAAAGGACCACACATCGATTTGTTAAGTGTGTGTGTCTACTCAAAGACTTGAATGTATTATATGAAATTCAAGATCAAAAGATATGAGCCCATGTGACATATTTTCTGCCTTATGGATGTTTGTAATCAGGAAAAGACTTCTGGGACACCCTACATAACGGAACAGTCTTTGTCCCTAGAAGCATCCTCCACGATCTAAGCTCAAGAGGCAAGGACTCGCAGGAAACAAGATACTGGGTGTGAGACAGCAGAGATCTTCGTCTTGCTACATTTAACTTCCTGCAGACTACTCTGTTTTTCAGGTGATGTCCTATGCTACGCAAGATTCTTACTCCAGATCTATAAAACCAAAGCTGTCTTTTCAAATCCTGCTATGGTAACAGTGCATGCTTTGCTATTTGGCCACCTTCGTTTGTGACAACCTCAGTCCCATCAATCAGTATTCATTACATTGTATTGGCTGTAGCTCTTAGACCGACCCTTTTCGGTGACAAAGAAGGCTATTCTTAATCTCTTCGAAGCACGGAAGTGCAGTTTATATGGAAGAATAGAAACGCGCAACTATGGTACATAATTACATATCGTCAATTACATTAAGGTTTATAACTGCTGAGTAGAATTCCTGATGGCGAATAGTACAGTGTGTATTTGCCACTTCTCATTTCTAATGTTCCGCATCATTCATCATTCTCACAAAGGAAACTCCCCGTTGCACCCCTTTCAGATTTAGTAGTAAGATGGCGCAGTGGATAGCCTGCCAAAAACTGAACACAGATCAAGCATGAAAACAGGAAGAAGGTGTACTGAAGCAAAAAAGCAAAATAGAAAAAGTGAACGACCAAGAACAAGAACTGCAATAAAGAACAAACTGAAACAGCAAATGCATTCTGGCTAAACCGAGACGGTAGTTCAGCGTGTTCGGTCAGATAGCTAATTGCCCTCTGTAATAAATAAAAGTGAGTGAATGGATCAGTAATGAACTTAAACAAGCATCGTGGGACGCCCGCCACCGAAAAATACAGCTACCAACAAGAATAAAAATGAGATTTAAAAATAAAAAAAAGACGTGGTCATGGTGTTGGACTGCCAACCGAGCGAACCCTGTTCAAAACTCCCTCGTGGCTTTTTTTTTTTTCACAACATTATGAACTGTCCGTCCAGTCACTGAAATTATTGTTCTCTTTTTGTAGACTTGGCAGTACATTGGTTATAAAATATGAGACATGTTGTAAGATTACGTTATCGTCGCAAATAAATGTGATGAATAGTGAGAGCAGGTGAGATACCACATAGACGTCTCACAGAAATGAAGTGTGAAGAGCCAAGATTCCCAAAACGGAACACAACTTCAAAAACGATAAAACATGTGTTCTCACGGAGCACAGAGAAACTGTCATTGTGACACTGTTGTGTTTATTTGTTGCAGCAACTGTTATATTTCCATCATTTCCTCGGGAGTGATCAGATTCACAGTCAAACACCTATATCGGGCAATGAGGCATATACCGCTCAGTTACCAGGTTTACAAATTAGGTGGGGTAAGAGATTCCTACCATACGACACGCGTACTGTCACTAATGCCGTGTATGACACACCAGATGTGTTTTTCGGCGGAGGATTCCGTTGGCTGTCGCCTTGTCATCAAACGTTTGCTGTTCCCATTCGAAAGCTACTTCCTTTCGGCTGCTAACAGAGGTAGTTGTGCAGAAACAATGCCATTATAGGTCCCTCGCTTGAGCCTCGCTGTTCCAAACGGACGTTACACTACGGCACAGACACAAATCTGAATAAAGAAAAGAGAGAGAAAAAAAATCAGCAGGAGGAAGGTGTGAACACGGCTCGTGCGCTTGCTACCCCGAACACCGTAACCACATATCCACGACACCACGTGTCTTGTCGGGTGCTCTACATTGTACTTCTTGTTCTTGGACCTTTCACTGTTTTAATTTCGTTTTTTTTTTTTCGCAGTTCAGTACACCTTCCTCCTGTTTTCATGCTTGATCTGTGTTCAGTTTTTGATGGGATGTCCACTGGGACCTCTTACCACTAAATCTGAGAGGTGGGAGGAGGGGGGGGGGGCGATGGGGAGTTTCCCTTATAAGTATGAAGTCGATATACCACAATGTTCATCACGCTTTTTAAATTCAGATACTTTTCTCACCTTTGAGAATTTGTTCATGCAAAATTTTCACACTTGTATAGTTGTAAATAATAACAGTGTTTGGAATTAGATAAGGATAGTTGTGGGAATGAAGAAAAGCATCTTGAAGAAATGAATGGAATGGTGTGAAATAATAATCATGAGCTTATGATATATTTCCATGCGCATAATTTTGAACAAAACTCTTTACAGAGCATTACAATACCTAGGTGTAAACAATATTTGACGTAAGAATGTAATCTTCGTGTGCTTTTGTTTTTCATTTTGTTTAAGAGATGCAAAAAAGGTAGTTGATTTATTTACCACTGAAAAGGCTATATACAATTGTCCGTGAGAGAAGACGGAATTTGGTGAATACCATCTCGCTCTTTGAAGCGTCTGACACTGCGACTTATCTATAGTGATCACAAATGTAGTGTTAATAGGCAACTGTCTTCCTGTCAGTTCGAAAACCGTGCTTGGATCAGATGGTGTTAAGTGTATCTGTGTTATTACAACAGTTTTCTCGGTGTCCATCGGCTGAGCATTAATTGCAAATTCATTAAATTTTGTTAGAACCAAGCGTGCTCCATTGATTAAGCCCTGGTTGGCGTTCAGCTTCAGCCTTCGTATATCAACATGGCAATAGCGTTTTTCTTTAGAATAAGTTTATGTGGCGGTAGACCTGATGGATCTAATGAATATAAGAATCCTACAGGATGTTTGTCGTTTCGGAAAATATATTCGTTTAGGAAAGTCAGCTTGTACGGACAGAGATAACAGACTACCGCAGTGGTTACGGTTATTACCTATGAGAATGCTGTATACAAATTATCCAATTAATAAGTACTGTAAAACAAATGAAAAGGTATTTGTATTAAGATAATATGAAAAGGAAGTCCGTTATTCGTTGTTAATAACGTAGATTCGTAAAATGCGGGTATGAAGCTTGGCATCCATTAAAGTCTTTCACGTTAAAATTTCCCACAATAGTATGTTCTAACGCAAAATCAATATGGAACATCAGAAGCCGGTTAAGAAACCTTTCTAGCTATACTTCATTCATCCCTGTACGATTAGTACGTGCTGAGGCAAAGGGAAGATTTTAGAAATAATACACAGCACGTATTGATCGGTGTCGACCAAAAACATAATAAGGTAAATGTCAATAAGTACAAGAAAATAAGACAAGGTAGATGCACTGTATAATTAGGTAAATTACAATAACAATAAATAATTACGTAATAGATGACTTACAAGATAAAGTCCCTGTATAATTAGGTAAACGACAACGAAAACAAGTAGTCAAATAGATACATGACAATATCTACAAGAAAATAATAAAACAGATACACAGCTTGACTTATCGTCATACAAAACACTCTTGTTTATTTATGGTTCTTTTGCATAAGAAATTTAGTTCATTTGCAGAGTAGGAATCTTTATTTTCACTCGTTTTGCAATGCTTGTTTTAAATATATTTATTGCCACTGTGTATGTTGTTTCGGTTAATTAGGTGAAGTGGACAAGACCAAGATAGTTGCAGCAGTTATGGGTGCACTGTCGCTGTTGACATTATACGACTGTATAGCAAACTTGCTGGGTACAGAGATTCTGCAATAGCTCTGAGATGTATTTTAGTCCAAAACATTCGCAAAATGCTGCGGGCAAAATTCATTACCATACACGCCAGTGTAAGGCTGTTCCCGCGTTTTAGAGAATGTGTGGAGATGCTATATCAGAAGGATGGAAAAATTTTGTGTTAAAATTATTCGGGGATTCCGTTAATGAACGAAAGTGTTTATGGCTTAATTCTCCCGCCTAACGATGTTTACAGCTCCCTAATTGTCTAACTACGACATTATACTTGCTTCCCACTCTACAGTGGCAGCGCGCGCTGTGTCACACCTGAAGAAAATGGCTCTGAGCACTATGGGACTTAACTGCTGTGGTCATCAGTCCCCTCACCTGAAGAAGAAAGGAAATGTAGTGACTCCGCGCGATTTCGAGCAATGGGCTCTTTTCAGGTGCCTTGCATGACAATTCAACAGTTCTTTCGCAGCAGCTCTGTAATGCAAATTCTTACTTGAGAGGGAAGTACTATTGCCAACTAAATGTTTTTAACACACTTCTCGGTGGCATTATATTCTTGAATCAGTTATTTCAGATTTACTATGCACAACTCCTCTGCACTCTCTAATGGTTTTGAAATTATTGTAATACAAACATTCCATCCTAAATGCGGTCCTCTAGAGCCCGCAAACATTACTGTATATGTAACCTGTAAAAGTTGTCTGGTAAGTTACCTTAGGAAAAATTCAATCATTAAATTGCCCGCCTTAAGTGAGTTCATCAGTCAGCTAAAACAGGCTAATTCAGTTTATCACACGTAAATCGTTCAACTTGCGAAGTGGTGTGTATTTAACATGCACAGCATTACAGAAGCCAGCCAATAAAACTTCACATCGCCTTAATCGACTGTTGCAACACAGTTCCGCAAATCAAAGCCCCTTACAAGCGACATCGAAGATTTGTCAAAGTTCTATCACATGTGATGCAGAGCACAGGGACATGCGGAGACTGCGTCTAGTACCATGTGTGACTTCTTCATAGCTCTAACTTCGAAGTTGTAAGGTGTCAGGCAAATCCAACACCTTCCATGAAAACCCTGACATGATAAGCAAATCCAGTAGTATGTCACATAGCTCCGAATAAATCGTGACATTAAATTAACCAAAGTAATACGAGTAACGAGTGAGCAAATGGAATACCACAGACTAACACAAGAATGCCTAAATGCATGTCATACCTTCCCACCGTGAGACAGACGCAGTTCCGAGGGGAGAAACGAGAACAGAAGCCGAATGCAGAACTGTGTTAAGGTAGAAGGCCCTACGATAAGGGACGGACACCCACGTCGCCAGCTAACCGCTAGGACCACCCCACAGCCCATGTTACAAGCTAGAGCCCTCCAGAAGAACAGTATAGATCTTACGATAACACAAAAAGGGTCACCCCAGCCGCAAGTTTTAGCGTGGGACTTTTTCGCGTCTCTGTTACGTCAGTACCACCCCCCAGCCCATGTTAAAAGATAGAGCCCTCCAGAAGAACAGTATAGATCTTACGATAACACTAAAAGGACCACACCAGCTGCAAGTTTTAGCGTGAGACTTTTTCGCGTCTCTGTTACGTTGCAAACTTTAAAAACATTGCCACACCACGAAAAGTATAGCGTTTCACATTGGATGGACAGAATTTTTGTAGGTGAAGCTTAAGGTTAACATTGAGACCCTGATTGGTCAGATGAAAACACAGCCAGATATTTTTTTTAAACCAACTTCGGTAAATTGTAGTAAGGAGAAGTTAGGAGGGAGTTGCTTCCGAGACGGCGTGGTGAGCGGAGCTGTGCTGGCCGCCGCCCCCTGACGAACACCGACAAGGTAATGAACGCACGCGATGCCGCATAACAGCGCATAAAGCTTCACTCAGAACTGCAGAAGTCTCATCTGTTACACCCCCTTTTTGCGTAATACTAGTGTCGATCGTCAATTAAAGCTCATGGTGTTCACATTTGCCACTTGAAGTAAAAATCTGAAACGCGATGATTTTTCTGTTATATAGTTATTGAGAAGCCACATCAGCCGCTGTAATTTACGACAAGTTAGATAAGTAATTAAAGATAATTGAGGGTCACTGTAGACCATTGTGATAGTTTTCTCTTTTGTGAAACTTAATTTAAACCTAGATTATAGATGTGATATGGCATAGGTCATCCTTTGATCCATTGTAGAACTTGGAAACTCATTCAGGGAATATTCGTTCACAGTTTTGTTGAACGCAGTTGGTTTTACCATCCTGTATTAAAACATTTCCTTTTATCAATAGTGCAATTTATAAACAATGTTTTGTGAGTAGAATAAAATTTCCAGTGGTAAACTTAACTGCTTTTTCGACGTTATTTTACCAGCTAACTAAAAATAGGAAAGCCTTGAACCCCTTCCACTAAATTTAGTTAGTATTAAGATTCTTTTACAGGGAATGCAGTGGAGCTGATGCTGAAATCATTAAGTATTTGGTTATATCATCACTAGTCTCACTGAACTCTTCTGAACTCTACATGTCATGTGTGGTCTGACGTCTCCTTACCAGCAACAGGTCCCAGGTTCAAACTAGTCAATTCCCTAAAAAAAACACGCTCAGAGCGTCGTTGCGGGAAAGTGGTAGGGAGACACGACTTAGAACAAACAGACACCACGCAGAATGTTATGAAATTGGGACCCTGCCAGGATGGTAAAACACCATGACTGAAGGTCGACCACGTTCCTAACTAGGTCAGAAAAATATCCTGTTAAAACATTTTTCGTAATAAAAAACAATTTTTTTTGAAAGGCATAAATAGTTGAAAACAGTAGCTGCAGCGATAGATAGTGAGACATTCTAGCAGAGACAATAGCGTAATTAAGTTATGAATTTTAAAAATTGTTAGAATTAAGTTTTCTCCTCAATGCAAGCGCACAGGTGGCGGATACATCGTTGACAAGTTGGTTCTGACCCAACAAGTAAGTGAGTGGATTGTCAGCCTTGGGTATAATAAGTATCAAGTCGTGTGAACAAATAGTTTATGAAACGCGTGAGATCGTATGATCGCATGTTGACTCGAAGTAGGGAGCGTGAATTGCTTTTAAAACAGAAAATAAGGGATTCGGAAGGATTAGCAATGGCAGATCGAGACCTTGACCGAGTTGAGGTAGAGACCCAGCATGAAAATGGACAGAGAATAGAGGACAGTACAACAGACGATGCAGTATCGCGAGAAATAGGGCATATAACGCACCATAACGAGGATAATGTACGTCAAGGCATAGAAAACGTAAGTCAGCATACGACAGAGGAGCAGGAAAGTAGAGAGACAGTCGATGCGGATTCTAACTTGCGTCTTGAATACGTAGAACCCATAGTACAAGTAATCAGAGCTCCCTCACCACAGAGTACAAGGAATGCGAGCAGAAACGTGTCACAGCACAGTTCAATGCAATCGGTTGCGAACCAACACTTGGGCGAAAACATAGAGCGTAGGACGTCGGAAGAAAACGCAATAGGACCCACCAATCTGGCAGAATTATTACAACAAATTACGGAAACCACGACAAAGCAAAATAAAGACATAGCGAACCAAATTCAAATTCAGAATGCAGAAACCACGAGGCAAATGCGTGAGACTAAAGAACAAAATAAAAAAAAATTAGTTACAACTAAGTCATATTGAAGACGAGGCAAAAGAATCTCGAGAAGTGATAGGAAACTTAATAACAGCTCACAATCAATTGAGGACAGACATTGACAAGGTACAAGCGGACGTACAAACATTGCGTAATAACATTCAGGACGAGATCAAAACATTACGTAACAACACCCAGGGAGAAGTCAAGAAACTAGAGAGACAGATAAACGAAATTACTAGACAAGCAGCAGGTACAGCGCGTGAAGTTGTTGAAAACAGTGTGTTACACAAACGTATCACAAAAGCAGTGCTGAAAAGATATGATAACCGCAAAAGCGCAAACGAAGCGACTATTTCAGAAATTGCGAACAGAGTTGTTGCAAACCATTGACGAGCGTAGTGAACAGGATCGAACAAGCACAGAGTCTGCAACCACATCCGTATCTGTAACAGCACCGGAAAGACAAGCAATTAAGGAAGATATTACGCATTTGCGATTCCAATCAGAGGCGGAAAGTAACATAGGTGAAATCAGACAGCCTGCACAGGAACAAACACGTTTCGAAATTCTTGATGAACAAACGTCATCACAAACACATGCGGAACCACAAATGTATGTTTCAAGACAGTTTGGATCGTGCAATGAAGCAGCAAGGTTAGCCGGACAAGATACCGAACCAATACATGACATTGGTAAGCCAGGTCGCGTAGAGTACAGTGCAATGCATTCAGCTACACGTTCACAACCGATACTACGCAAGGGTAGGCGAAAGTTACAGTGGACAATATCCAATGGATCTACCACAACCAGAAAGAACGACGGGAGAAATAATCAGAAACAAAAGTGGCGAAGAATCGCGAATTTCATATGGAAATATGACGAAGTACGACAACGATCATTTCCTCACAGTCAGAAAATTTCAACACTTTCGGGAAGGAAACTCATTACATCCACGAACTTTTATTGATCAATTCCGAGTAGAATTACGAGAACACTGGACGCTAGCACGCAAATTAGACTTTATATGTGCACACATGTCAGGAACAGTCGCAGATACCATGCAGAATGTTGCAGCGACATGCCGATCGTACGAAGATTTCAGAGAGAAGTTTCTCTCACGATATTGGTCCAGCGAAGCACAGAACAGAGTGAAGTACGAATTATTACAGAACCCATATTTTGAAAATTCAGGAGAGAAGAGTCCCGTGAAATTTTTCGAAGTAATGGCAAAGAAAAATCAATGCTTAGATGTACCATACAGTGACGGAGAGTTGATTAAATTATGCGCGATGAAGTTACCATTGAAATACCAGCAATCAGGCAATGACGTCAAAGCATTTAAAGGTATTCTAAGGGAACTAGAGTTCATATTTTCGGAAGATGACGCAAGAAAAAGACGAAGCGCACGTGAAAACGAAAGCAAAAAGCAGTGGAATCCACAAGACACAGTACGAAGAAACAATAATTACGAACCACGTGATAACTTCACACCAAGAAACGACAATAGATTTCAACAAAGAACCGGTTATGGGTTTAGAAGAGAACATGGCAATAACTATAATTCACCCAGGCACGGAACTATTACAAAGGGAATAACGACAACCGGAACGGGTACTGGAGAACCAATAGACCGACAAATTATCAACAAAGAAACCACTATCAACAAGCTGAACAAAAGAGAATACAGATAGAAGAGGTGGAGGTAAGACCACCAAACCCCGATAAACGTTCGAATTGACAGTTAAGCGCCCATGCCAAAGAGAATGACGCACCGACCCAGGACAATTGCAGCACCTTGAACAGAGAAGTAAAAATCTTATCACGAGAAGAGAAGAAGGAAGAAACAAATCTGCAGGGACCAGATGAAAACGAAGACAAGAAAATAACAATATCGTGTTGGGACGAAATTAGTTGGGAGAATACTGACGAGGAAGATGAATTACCAGAGGCATGCACAACGAATGTAGGAGGAAAGGACGAAGTAATGAGTATTGCAGAGCTATTTGAGATGGAAACCAGGGAAAGCGAATTCAATGAGGATAATGCGCAGTCGACAGAAGTTGAAAATACACTCCTGGAAATTGAAATAAGAACACCGTGAATTCATTGTCCCAGGAAGGGGAAACTTTATTGACACATTCCTGGGGTCAGATACATCACATGATCACACTGACAGAACCACAGGCACATAGACACAGGCAACAGAGCATGCACAATGTCGGCACTAGTACAGTGTATATCCACCTTTCGCAGCAATGCAGGCTGCTATTCTCCCATGGAGACGATCGTAGAGATGCTGGATGTAGTCCCGTGGAACGGCTTGCCATGCCATTTCCACCTGGCGCCTCAGTTGGACCAGCGTTCGTGCTGGACGTGCAGACCGCGTGAGACGACGCTTCATCCAGTCCCAAACATGCTCAATGGGGGACAGATCCGGAGATCTTGCTGGCCAGGGTAGTTGACTTACACCTTCTAGAGCACGTTGGGTGGCACGGGATACATGCGGACGTGCATTGTCCTGTTGGAACAGCAAGTTCCCTTGCCGGTCTAGGAATGGTAGAACGATGGGTTCGATGACGGTTTGGATGTACCGTGCACTATTCAGTGTCCCCTCGACGATCACCAGTGGTGTACGGCCAGTGTAGGAGATCGCTCCCCACACCATGATGCCGGGTGTTGGCCCTGTGTGCCTCGGTCGTATGCAGTCCTGATTGTGGCGCTCACCTGCACGGCGCCAAACACGCATACGACCATCATTGGCACCAAGGCAGAAGCGACTCTCATCGCTGAAGACGAAACGTCTCCATTCGTCCCTCCATTCACGCCTGTCGCGACACCACTGGAGGCGGGCTGCACGATGTTGGGTCGTGAGCGGAAGACGGCCTAACGGTGTGCGGGACCGTAGCCCAGCTTCATGGAGACGGTTGCGAATGGTCCTCGCCGATACCCCAGGAGCAACAGTGTCCCTAATTTGCTGGGAAGTGGCGGTGCGGTCCCCTACGGCACTGCGTAGGATCCTACGGTCTTGGCGTGCATCCGTGCGTCGCTGCGGTCCGGTCCCAGGTCGACGGGCACGTGCACCTTCCGCCGACCACTGGCGACAACATCGATGTACTGTGGAGACCTCACGCCCCACGTGTTGAGCAATTCGGCGGTACGTCCACCCGGCCTCCCGCATGCCCACTATACGCCCTCGCTCAAAGTCCGTCAACTGCACATACGGTTCACGTCCACGCTGTCGCGGCATGCTACCAGTGTTAAAGACTGCGATGGAGCTCCGTATGCCACGGCAAACTGGCTGACACTGACGGCGGCGGTGCACAAATGCTGCGCAGCTAGCGCCATTCGACGGCCAACACCGCGGTTCCTGGTGTGTCTGCTGTGCCGTGCGTGTGATCATTGCTTGTACGGCCCTCTCGCAGTGTCCGGAGCAAGTATGGTGGGTCTGACACACCGGTGTCAATGTGTTCTTTTTTCCATTTCTAGGAGTGTAAGTTACGAGTGGGCACACAACCCAACGTATATAATGAAGGAAGTTATGAAGTGATAATTAGAGCATTTAGATGCGATTATGTGGAAGTAGCGACGAAGAAGGAGAAGATAGACGAGGATGAGGAAAAAGTAGAGGATGTTGAAGAAAGCGTAAATGAAGGAAGAAATAGAGAAGAGGAAATAAAAGAGAGAGAAGTAGCAGTCGAAGCTTATCCTACAGAAAGTTCGAATTCACAAGGGAAATTCCTAAAAAGACTCATATATGATTCAGTGGAGGATTCGTTGATGTAAGAAGAAGAAGAAGAAGAACAGAACCAACCCTTTCAAATTCAACAAATTGTGAAGGCCATGGTAAAGCATATCCCAGTCAATACTGTAATTGATAGCGGAAGTGAACTGACTGCGACCTCAGAAAATTTATTCATGCATTGTAAGACCAATGAGGAATAGCCAGTTCTGAAAACACGTAAGATTAAAGTAAGAGGTCCTATTAGGAACAATGCTGCGGAAGTTACGAGACAAACGAGGTTAACTCTTTCGTATCATGGTCAAAAGATCGAAGCCAACTTCGTGATTATACCTAAACTAACTGTAGATTTGATTATAGGTCCAGATTTTTTTAAATGAGAGACGAGCGATAATAGATATGGGGAAAGGTAGCGTAACATTCGGGGATGTCACACTTCTTTTTGAGCAAAAGCTAAAATTAGAAGAAATACCAGTTATAAACAAACAATTAAGAATGATGCGAGATAAAGAGGATGAAGATATAGAATGGTATGCACAAAAGGGGGAATCGCCTCAACTCATGTTAGAAGTCCATAAAGAAATCGACGAAAAATTGCAAGAAGTTCAAGGTATTTCGGAACACAGTAAAAGAGAATTAGAGGGTATTTTACGAGATAAAGCAGAGGTATTTTTACCTAAGACTGGCAGTATTAAACACTTTCAATACAAGTTTGGAGTAAAACAGCACAAACCATTTAGAGTGACACCCTATACAATCCCATTAAGCTACAGGAATAAAGTATTCCAGGAGATATCTAAAATGTTACATGACGATATTATTGAACCAGCTCCACAAATAACAGCCCACTCCGTATTGTACAAAAACGAGATGGGAGCATCAGGTTAGTGCTTGATTCCAGACAGATCAACACAATCATAAACACTGAGACAGATCGCCCAGCAAAATTAGAGGAATTGATACAAAACTTCCACGGTGCTAAGATATTTTCATCAATTGATTTACGGAGTAGTTTCTGGCAAATAGAATTGGCCCCAGAATGTAGAAAATATACAGCATTTATCGTATTCGGTAGATGTTACCAGCTTAAACGATTGCCATTTGGTTTAAACATATCATCAGCAGCGTTTATTACGAGATTTAATACTATACTCAGTCCTGAAATTTTACAAAAAATTACTTGTTATGTTGATGATGTGATTATAGCAGAACCCTGTTGAGAACATCACAACGACACATTAAATCAGTTTTTACAGATCATGAAAGAGCATGGGGCCACAGTAAATATAACAAAATCAAAATTTGGAAGGCGAGAGGTCAAATTTCTAGGACACATAATTTCCGAGAAAGGGGTAATGCCCGACCCAGAAAAACTAATGGCAATCAAAGAATTCTGTACTCCATATAATAAGAAAACTCTCAGAGGATTTCTAGGCCTCACCGGATTCTATAAAAAATTAATTTGGATCGACTCTCTCGCAACACCACGCCTATGTGCATTGACTGGAAAAAACACGCCATGGGTATGGGATCAACAAGCCAATGAAGAATTTTTAAAAGTGAAAAACACTAACAACAGCACCGATTTTAGCACATCCTGATCTAAGACAAAATTTTTGTATGGCCACTGATAACGCGAAAACAGGTTTAGGAGTTGTTTTATTCCAAGAATACGAACAGGCAGGGCTAAGATCATATAGAACAATTGCATTTGCCAGTCGGGTACTCACAAAAAGCGATAAAAACTATTCAGTCACGGAGCTGGAAGCATTGGCCATTGATGGGGCTTCCAACGTTTTCGATACTTCCTATTCGGAAGAAAAACGAAAGTATACACGGACCACAAAGCATTAGAATTTCTGTTATCCGCCAAACTAACTCATGGGAGGTTAGCCAGATGGATGTTAATACTACAAGAATTTGACTTCACTATTACACACATACCAGGACCAGCGAATGTATTAGCAGATGCTTTATCACGATGTCCACAGGGTGCATCCAATAACATAGGTTTGGAAGCAGCAGAAGACCAGTTTACAATGTACTATATGAAACAAGTACCTTTCGAAAACTACGTTACGACAGCACTGAAAAACATAGGCAAAGAACAGGACAAGGATCCCGAAATACTAGGAATCAAACACAAGTGGAGAAGTAAGGATTTTCCAGACATTCGAAAGCACTACCTCGTAAAAAAACAATGTTTTATGTTTTAGACGAAATGTTGCAATGAATGAATGGTTAATTTATATCCCAGATGAACTAATTAATAAGTACATATGGTATACACATTTATGTAATGGCCACTTTGGACCAAAGAAATGCTTTTTAAAAATAAAACAAACAAGCCATTTTCCTAATATGGAAAGACGAATTAGAACAGTATTAGTCAAATGCAAAAAATGTATGAGGGCTAAACACGTCACTTTCCAAACCAAACCACCTATGTTTCCAATAATCCCTAAAAGATTAAAACAAATAGCTGCAACAGATTTGATGGGGCCCCTCCCACGCACGAAAAATGGATATATTTTCATATTTGTCGTTTTGGAACTTACTTCTAAATATGTTACCTTGACACCATTAAAACGGGCAATAGGTCTTACTATAAGTAAAGCATTTAGACAAGATTTTCTCAGACAAGTAGGTCGAGTGGTACGAATAATTTCAGATAATGGCCCACAATACAAATCAGTGCAATGGCACAACACGTTAAAACAACACAAAATAAAACCCATCTACATATCGAAGTACAAACCTAGTGTAAATCCAGCAGAACGATCTATGAAGGACATAGGCACTTTATGCCCATTATATGCAGGCAAAAGACACAACACTTAGGATATATACCTTAAAGATTTTCAAGAAGTAATAAATAAAATGCCACATAGCACTACACTACTACCTCCAGTTACTGTACTTAAAAATATTGAACCCCCAAACATAACCAGAGAAAATGTTAGATTTCCTATTGTACTACGCAGACAGCACAAACAAGTCATAGCAACAGCACTCTCCAACATCAGAAAGGCAGCCACTAAAAGAAAAGAAAGAGGAGATAGAACAGCAATTAAAAGAACATTCTCAGTAGGCCAGAAAGTATTTATAAAAACACACCATCTCTCCAGCAAACAGAAACACAAAATACATAAGTTTTACGCTGCATACAAAGGACCTGTCATAATTAGCCGAATTGCTCATGATAATGTTGTGGAACTAATGAATCCAAAACAGGCAAAACCTTAGGACTTCACCATGTGAGCCATATCAAAAAGGTTGAAGATTAATTTTATTACTGGTAAATAATCAGCACAATATTTCACGTTTATATTGCAGATAAGATCGTCAGGAGAAAGAAGAATGAAGAGAGAGGACGGTGGGAAAAAGAAAGTAGTTTCAATAAAATAAAAAGCAAAAATAACACCAATAGTAGCATAGATTAAGGTGAAGGGATAAAGCGTAGATAGTCTAACAGCATGAAATACTAAAATGCTATACATCACATCACTACACAAAAAATAAAAAACGAATTTGAGGATTCTTGTAGAAGTTAAGACTCAAAATATCTTAGAATTGTAACATGGAAAGGGCGTGGAAATTTGTAAAGCTTTTTAAGAAGGCATCAAACAATGTAGGTACTAGACATATGTTAGATGATTATAAGTAAAACTTTTTGTAAGAACCATTGTAAAAACTTCAGCAAGGACCAGATGCAGCAACCCACAAGTTGCAACGTGAGAAGTATCAAGAAAGAAAAGGACGTAATTAGCAAGATACGATTCCTACAAGGCAGAACCGTCGAGAGAAGGGAAAGGACAGTGAGACCAACAGAGGGTAGCTGAAGTGGGCAGTAAATCTGCTGAACCACAGGGTGGTGGAACCCTGCTGGGACAGAAG
Source organism: Schistocerca nitens (assembly GCF_023898315.1). NCBI lineage: Eukaryota > Metazoa > Arthropoda > Insecta > Orthoptera > Acrididae > Schistocerca > Schistocerca nitens. Next base: position 248,502,078 of record NC_064618.1, on the reverse strand, counting down.
ACGGAACCACAGAGTGGCGGAACACGGAAGGGACCGGTGCAGGTACTGACAAGCAAACACCGGACTTTCACCGCTCGTAAACCATGGGACGTCTCGACTCAGTGGAGCGAGCAAAAAACGACCCGACGAGAAGACGGCTTGGGCAAGCCACCACTGGCAAAAAATATATGTAAAAGTCACACTACCGCTACTAAACAGTGCGCTGATGCACGAAACTGAAGAAAACATCCACAAAGTAAAAATGACATGCCCAAATCATTTATCAAACTGTTACTAGGAGGAGAACTTCAAAGCGACTAGTTATCAATAAATATTTCCATATCCTGCCCAGAGAAGAACCAAGAAGCAAGTAAGAAGCAGAGAAAAAGCAGGAAGAACAGAAGTTGAAAATTTGCAAGATTGAGACCAAGAAAGAAGATGGGTGAAGAATAGACGACATACCTTCCCAAATCCCTATCCTATTGTAAACTAGTCGTCTGTGAAGTATTACAACGAAAAACGACCGCGTTCAGCGACACATAACGATGACTTTCACGCATACAAAGCCAGTAAACCACGAGATTCTGCACTCACAGCTCCATTCCATTATGGGACCTCCAGAACAGCAACACACACTTGCAAAGCCAACAAGGAACGACGAATGAAGCTGTACATCAAATACTTGCCCACATCCATCTCGCTCAAGTCCATCAAGTCCATCAAACATTCGCCAACCTCATGCTTAAACATTCATAGGATTGTGTGAATGTGTGAAATCAAATTATGTGATGTAGGAATTGTGCAAAAGAAATGTGTGAAAAAAAAGTTAAGCACACCAGACAGCTAATAAACTACAAAATAATAGTAATTGACTATGGACTTAAGTAAAAAATAGACTATCGATAAAAATAAGTCATTAGTTCTGAAATGGACAGTAAATAAAGAACAAAAGTAAGGCATAATCAACACTAAAACTATATGCCACTTATTTTCTCCTCATAAAAATAAAAGAATAACTATATTTTACTTATTTTCTGCTAATAAAAACAAAGAATTATGTGATTAAACCAACTTCGGTAAATTGTAGTAAGGAGAAGTTAGGAGGGAGTTGCTTCCGAGACGGCGTGGTGAGCGGAGCTGTGCTGGCCGCCGCCCCCTGACGAACACCGACAAGGTAATGAACGCACGCGATACCGCATAACAGCGCTTAAAGCTTCACTCAGAACTGCAGAAGTCTCATCTATTACACCCCCTTTTTGCATAATACTAGTGTCGATCGTCAATTAAAGCTCATGGTGTTCACATTTGCCACTTGAAGTAAAAATCTGAAACGCGATGATTTTTCTGTTATATAGTTATTGAGAAGCCACATCAGCCACTGTAATTTACGACAAGTTAGATAAGTAATTAAAGATAATTGAGGGTCACTGTAGACCATTTTGATAGTTTTCTGACAGCATTTACAAAGCCTGAGGGCTAACAGCAAGGCCAACAGTGGAAACATCACACATCTCCCATGCCAAAGAAATCCAAAGATATTACAAGTTCCAGTACAGTCATTGTGACCTCCTCTTGTGATTGAGGGGTACTCTGCCCGTCGAGTTCCACGAGTATGGAACCACAATCAATGCGCAGCGCTATGAAGACACTTTGCAGAAACTGCGACGCACCATAAAGCCTAAACGTCCAGGAATGCTGTCGGACGGATTCATCCTGTTACACGATAACAGCCGCCCCCACACTGCCAATCGGACGAAAGTTACGCTTTAGTGATTTGGTTCGCGAACTCTGCAACATACTCCGTGCGGTTCGGATTGTTCGCCATGTCATTTACACATCCTTGGCGAGCTGAAGAAAGACAAGCATGGGCTTCAGTTTCAGTCGGACGAGGACGCCTATTAGTGGGTACTGTTTTGCATCAGTCAGCGGCCGACCGCGTTCTACTAAACACGATTTAATCGTCTCGTCTCCCAATGGGATAAATCTCGTAACTGTGTGGTGATTACTGGATACATTTCATAGTCCAGTTGCGGCGAGTGCTCGGTTTTCATTTGACAGCCCGTTATAATTTCTGGATTAAGAAATTTATTCGGAAAGTGAGGTCCGACGGAACACGAAATGGAAACCATAGTGAAAATGAGATGAAGCTTTGCACAGATGTGTTGGGCAATGTCTTTAGGATGCCCACCGAATGCATCAGGTAGCTTTTTTCCGTTCTGAGAGCACAGTGAGCGCTTAAAGATGCCGAGAAAATAGTGTCTCCCGCCATGTACGGGTCCGTGGCGAGAGATTTCGCCTGATTTCGTGCAACCTACATAACGTAACTGTCGTGCATTTCCTTCTTCACGGCAGTTCTCAGCCACACACGGCAGCTGCAATGAGGACGCTCCTGCAGCTTTTTCGGTGAGAGGACTTGGCTCTCTCTAATTTTCGTCTCTGCTCGCGTGAACTGCTGGCTATGAAGACAACATTTTGACATGGACAACGAGTTGCATACCAGCACAGAGAGTTGGCGGAACCCACAGGCAGCTGTCTTCATTGACGAGGATACTGAAAAGTTGTTACACTGCTATGACAATATTTTACTGATTTAACGATCTGTTTTGTAATATTAAATATTATTGACATTTGACCTAAATATTAATAGTAAATTTGTATATTTTAGGCTTTTGAAAAATTAAGACTATCTTATAGTGTACGCGCACATCTAGCGCAAAGAGGGTGAACAAAATCTAACAAATTTTTATATCTATATAAGACCGGTGTTTTACATTTTATAGCTAGTTTGACAACACGTGAACTTGTGTTCAGTGTATGCCACTTTTACGTATGAACTATATGTATTTCGCATAAATTCAGTTAGATTACTAATAAGCCTCGTTAAATATTGCACTTATTTTTAGGTTTTAATATAAATTTTCTTTTGTATTGTTTTAGAATCTGAAGATGGTCATTGTATGGCCGAAACCGGTTATGACTGTGTCATAAACATGTGATTGCGCCTATAAATAAACAAATTTTTACAAAATAATCAATCACGCACTCCATAGACAAAATGTGGTTTTTTTCAAAATGTTTAAGTCGGAGTGGCGACTATGTAGAGAAGTAGTTGAAGATGTAGATAACTGTTGCAAATGGAACATTTTTTATTTTCTCTGTGCTTTCCATTACTTGACGAATCAGACGTTATTTTCCAAACAACCCTCGTATTATGACAGGTCAACTAACTTTTAATGAATGCTGCATTACATTTCAAATAGAGACACTATTTTGCAACATATTCACCCATGTATTTGCAAACAACGGTCGGAACGATCTATTAATCGCTCAGTTCCTCGACGACAGGGCTCGGCTCCTTTGTTACGGAGCCACTCGAGAACATCCGTGTGAACGTACTCATCATTGAAAATATACTTATATGGATATGGTGTCTGTTCTTTCGGACATGTCCGAAAGAACAGACACCATATCCATATACGTATATACACTCCTGGAAATGGAAAAAAGAACACATTGACACCGGTGTGTCAGACCCACCATACTTGCTCCGGACACTGCGAGAGGGCTGTACAAGCAATGATCACACGCACAGCACAGCGGACACACCAGGAATCGCGGTGTTGGCCGTCGAATGGCGCTAGCTGCGCAACATTTGTGCACCGCCGCCGTCAGTGTCAGCCAGTTTGCCGTGGCATACGGAGCTCCATCGCAGTCTTTAACACTGGTAGCATGCCGCGACAGCGTGGACGTGAACCGTATGTGCAGTTGACGGACTTTGAGCGAGGGCGTATAGTGGGCATGCGGGAGGCCGGGTGGACGTACCGCCGAATTGCTCAACACGTGGGGCGTGAGGTCTCCACAGTACATCGATGTTGTCGCCAGTGGTCGGCGGAAGGTGCACGTGCCCGTCGACCTGGGACCGGACCGCAGCGACGCACGGATGCACGCCAAGACCGTAGGATCCTACGCAGTGCCGTAGGGGACCGCACCGCCACTTCCCAGCAAATTAGGGACACTGTTGCTCCTGGGGTATCGGCGAGGACCATTCGCAACCGTCTCCATGAAGCTGGGCTACGGTCCCGCACACCGTTAGGCCGTCTTCCGCTCACGACCCAACATCGTGCAGCCCGCCTCCAGTGGTGTCGCGACAGGCGTGAATGGAGGGACGAATGGAGACGTTTCGTCTTCAGCGATGAGAGTCGCTTCTGCCTTGGTGCCAATGATGGTCGTATGCGTGTTTGGCGCCGTGCAGGTGAGCGCCACAATCAGGACTGCATACGACCGAGGCACACAGGGCCAACACCCGGCATCATGGTGTGGGGAGCGATCTCCTACACTGGCCGTACACCACTGGTGATCGTCGAGGGGACACTGAATAGTGCACGGTACATCCAAACCGTCATCGAACCCATCGTTCTACCATTCCTAGACCGGCAAGGGAACTTGCTGTTCCAACAGGACAATGCACGTCCGCATGTATCCCGTGCCACCCAACGTGCTCTAGAAGGTGTAAGTCAACTACCCTGGCCAGCAAGATCTCCGGATCTGTCCCCCATTGAGCATGTTTGGGACTGGATGAAGCGTCGTCTCACGCGGTCTGCACGTCCAGCACGAACGCTGGTCCAACTGAGGCGCCAGGTGGAAATGGCATGGCAAGCCGTTCCACAGGACTACATCCAGCATCTCTACGATCGTCTCCATGGGAGAATAGCAACCTGCATTGCTGCGAAAGGTGGATATACACTGTACTAGTGCCGACATTGTGCATGCTCTGTTGCCTGTGTCTATGTGACTGTGGTTCTGTCAGTGTGATCATGTGATGTATCTGACCCCAGGAATGTGTCAATAAAGTTTCCCCTTCCTGGGACAATGAATTCACGGTGTTCTTATTTCAATTTCCAGGAGTGTAGTTCTGGCAACACCGGCCATGACCTTCTTCTTCTGTGCAGATGCACACATATTCCCCGAACTCTTTCGGGACTTGGTACGAATGTCTTCCACGAGTAATGAGTGTGTTGGGGTGGGACACTACCAATGTAGTGTGTGGACATACAAGGTGAGAATGTGGGTCTCGCGGGAGGCGTGCGCGTGATAGTCCCTGCAGTCGCACTATCCTCTGTGCCCGCGGTGGCTCAGATGTAAGCAGGAGATCCCGGGTTCGAGTTCCGGTCGCGGCACACGTTTTCACCTGTCCCCGTTGATATATATCAACGCCCGTTAGCAGCTGAAGGTATTAATATAATTCTAATTTCATCATTGGGATGAAGCAGTGAAGGCAGCAAAGGATGAAGTTGGTAAAAAGACGAGGGCTAGTAGAAATCCTTGGGCAACAGAAGAAATATTCAATTTAATTGATGAAAGGAGAAAATATAAAAATGCAGTAAATGAAGCAAGCAAAAAGGAATACAAACGTCTCAAAAATGAGATCGACAGGAAATGCAAAATGGCTAAGCAGGGATGGCTAGAGGACAAATATAAGGATGTAGAGGCATACCTCACTAGGGGTAAGATAGACACTGCCTACAGGAAAATTAAAGAGACCTTTGGAGGAAAGAGAACCACTTGTATGAATATCAAGAGCTCAGATGGAAACCCAGTTCTAAGCAAAGAAGGTAAAGCAGAAAGGTGGAAGGAGTATATAGAGGGTCTATACAAGGGCGATGTACTTGAGGATAATATTATGGAAATGGAAGACGATGTAGATGAAGATGAAATGGGAGATATGATACTGCGTGAAGAGTTTGACAGAGCACTGAAAGACCTGAGTCGAAACAAGGCCCCGGGAGTAGACAACATTCCACTAGAACTACTGACGGCCTTGGGAGAGCCAGTCCTGACAAAACTCTACCATCTGGTGAGCAAGATGTATGAGACAGGCGAAATACCCTCAGACTTCAAGAAGAACATAATAATTCCAATCCCAAACATAGCAGGTGTTGAGAGATGTGAAAATTACGGCTGCAAAATACTAACGCGAATTCTTTACAGACGAATGGAAAAACTGGTAGAAGCCAACCTCGGGGAAGATCAGTTTGGATTCCGTAGAAATGTTGGAACAATTGAGGCAATACTGACCCTACGACTTATCTTAGAAAATAGATTAAGGAGAGGCAAACCTACATTTCTAGCATTTGTAGACTTAGAGAAAGCTTTTGACAATATTGACTGGAATACTCTCTTTCCTATTCTCAAGGTGGCAGGGGTAAAATACAGGGAGCGAAAGGCTATTTACTATTTGTACAGAAACCAGATGGCAGTCGAGGGGCATGAAAGGGAAGCAGTGGTTGGGAAGGGAGTGAGACAGGGTTGTAGCCTCTCCCCGATGTTATTCAATCTGTATATTGAGCAGGCAGTAAAGGAAACAAAAGAAAAATTCGGAATAGATATTAAAATCCATGGAGAAGAAATAAAAACTTTGAGGTTCGCCGATGACATTGTAATTCTGTCAGAGACAGCAAAGGACTTGGAAGAGCAGTTGAACGGTATGGATGGTGTCTTGAAGGGAGGATATGAGATGAACATCAACAAAAGCAAAACAAGGGTAATGGAATGTAGTCGAATTAAGTCGGGTGATGCTGAGGGAATTAGATTAGGAAATGAGGCACTAAAAGTAGTAAAGGAGTTTTCCTGTTTGGGGAGCAAAATAACTGATGATGGTCGAAGTAGAGAGGATATATAATATGTAGACTGGCAATGACAAGAAAATCGTTTCTGAAGAAGAGAAATTTGTTAACATCGAGTATAGATTTAAGTGTCAGGAAGTCGTTTCTGAAAGTATTTGTATGGAGTGTAGCCCTGTATGGAAGTGAAACGTGGACGATAAATAGTTTAGACAAGAAGAGAATAGAAGCCTTCGAAATGTGGTGCTACAGAAGGATGTTGAAGATTAGATGGGTAGATCACATAACTAGTGAGGAGGTATTGAATAGAATTGGGGAGAAGAGGAGTTTGTGGCACAACTTGACAAGAAGAAGGGATCGGTTTGTAGGACATGTTCTGAGGCATCAAGGGATCACAAATTTAGCATTGGAGGGCAGCATGGAGGGTAAAAGTCATAGAGGGAGACCAAGAGATGAATACAATTCAGATGGATGTAGGTTGCAGTAAGTACTGGGAGATGTAGAAGCTTGCACAGGATAGAGTAGCATGGAGAACTGCATCAAACCAGTCTCAGGACTGAAGACCACAACAACAACAACAACAACAATGAAGTGGAACGTGAAGGGACACGTACAGCTCAAAAGCGTCCCGTCCGATATCGTCTGTTGACTGACAGAGGCTGCCGACAGTTGAAGAGGGTCGTAATGTGTAATAGAGAAACATCTATCCATACCATCACACAGGAATTCCAAACTGCATCAGGATCGACTGCAAGTATTATGACAGTTAGGCGGGAGGTGAGAAAACTTGGATCTTATAGTCGAGCGGCTGATTGATCGTATGCCTGCGAGAGTGGAAGCTGTCATCAAGGCTAAGGGTGGGCCAACACCATATTGAATTCCAGCATTACCCATGGAGCGTGCCACGAACTTGTAAGTCATTTTCTGTCACGCCGGTAAATGCCATACGACGCCTCGCTCGGTGTAAGAAGCGTAAACATTGGACGATTGAACAGTGGAAAAACGTTGTGTTGAGTGACGAATCACGGTACACAATGTGGCAACCCTATGACAGGTTGTGGGTATGGCGAATTCCCACTGAACGTCATCTGCCAGCAGTAAAATTCGGAGGCGGTGGTGATATGGTGTGATCGTGTTTATCATGGAGGGGGCTTACACCCCTTGTTGTTTTGCGTTGCACTATCACAGCACAGGCCTACATTGATGTTTTAAACACCTTTCCACTGTTGAAGAGCATTTCGGGGATGGCGAGTGCATCTATCAACACGATCGAGAACCTGTTCATAATGCACGGCCTGTGGCAGAGTGTTTACATGACAATAAAATCCCTGTAATGGACTGGCCTGCACAGAGTCCTGGATCCTATAGAACACCTTTGGAATGTTTTGGAACGCCGACTTTGTGCCAGGCCTCACCGACCGACATCGATACCTCTCCTCAGTGCAGCACTCCGTAAAGAAAGTGCTGCTATTGCCCAAGAAACCTTCCAGCACCTGATTGATCGTATGCCTGCGAGAGTGGAAGCTGTCATCAAGGCTAAGAGTGGGCCAACACCATATTGAATTCCAGCATTACCCATGGAGCGTGCCACGAACTTGTAAGTCATTTTCTGTCAGGTGTCCGGATACTTTCTATCACATAGTGTATCTTATAATACCATCGTTCCACGAATACTTGACTATTGCTCGTCAGTCTGGGATCTGCATCCGACAGAATTGATAAAGGGCACTGCGTTTCGTTACTGTTTCATTTCGTAAGCACGAAAGCGTCACGAAGACGCTCAGCCAAATGGTTCAAATGGCTCTCAGCACTATGGGACTTAACTGCTGTGGTCATCAGTCCCCTAGAACTTAGAACTACTTAAACCTAACTAACCTAAGGACATCACACACATCCATGCCAGAGGCAGGATTCGAACCTGCGACCGTAGCGGTCACGCGGTTCCAGACTGTAGCGCCTAGAACCGCACGGCCACCCCGGCCGGCGACGCTCAGCCAACTCCAGCGGCAGATGCTACAAGAGAGGCATTCTGCATTACGGAATGGTTTACTATTAAAATTCGGAAAGAGTGCACTTTTTTAGAAGAATGAAACAATATATTGCTTCCTCCTATGTATTCATAGCTAAAAGTCCATTCGAGCTTACATGCAAGTTTATTCCTCGGACCATTCTCGACTTGGATAGGAGAGAGGAGAAGTTACAGTCATACCAAAAGTACTCTTCGCCACACATCATAAGATAGCTTGTGCAGTATAGAAGTAGATACAGAAAGCCACAAGAAAGGAACAGGCGGAAATGTTCTTCAATTGAGCCTGACTTCTGGCGCCAGTCCTAGGAGGCGAAGAAAGGCGTGGAAAGCCCATTGATCGGGGATTTTCCTTGAATATCTTACTGCGCTGGTGAGAGAGGAGCCATCCGCCGCCACGCAACGGAGCTATGACGTCATATTTCGCGACAAGCTTTACGAGAAGCGACAATGCTTTATACGGACGGGAAGAGATCGCCGGTCGCTCATTACGTGAAAATGCACCCTGTGTTTCGGGGCAGGGGGGATATAATCTTAAAAATCCTCTGCCCTTTGCCAAGTTCCACTTAGAACGGGAACAGACACGAAAACTTGCTGCCAGGACCAGGATACAGCAAAGTATCATATTTTTCTACTTGCAGAGTGAATTTATGCCGAGTCTTTCTGGTCCATCAGATTTTAGATGAATGGAGAGAAATATAAAAATACAGGACAGGAAGTGTGCTTTACAATCACTATTCAGATGGAGCCATATTTAGACTCGAATATATACAGGGTGGTCCATTGATAGTGACTGGGCCAAATATCTCACGAAATAAGCATCAAAAGAAAAAACTACAAAGAACGAATCTCGTCTAGCTTGAAGGGGGAAACCAGATGGCCATGGTTGGCCGGCTAGATGGCGCTGCCATAGGTCAAACGGATATAAACTGCGTTTTTTTAAATAGGAACCTCCATTTTTTATTACATATTCGTGTAGTACGTAAAGAAATATGAGTGTTTTAGTTGGACCACTTTTTTCTCTTTGTAATAGATGGTGCTGTAATAGTCACAAACTTATAAGTACGTGGTTCAAAAATGTTTCAAATGGCTCTGAGCACTATGGGACTTAACTTCTGAGGTCATCAGTCCCCTAGAACTTAGAACTACTTAAACCTAACTAACCTAAGGACATCACACACATCCATGCCCAAGTACGTGGTATCACGTAACATTCCTCCAGTGCGGACGGTATTTGCTTCGTGATACATTACCCGTGTTAAAATGGACCGTTTACCAATTGCGGAAAAGGTCGATATCGTGTTGATGTGTGGCTATTGTGATCAAAATGCCCAACAGGCGAGTGCTATGTATGCTGCTCGGTATCCTGGACGACATCATCCAAGTGCCCGGACCGTTCGCCGGATAGTTACGTTATTTAAGGAAACAGGAAGTGTTCAGCCACATGTGAAACGTCAGCCGCGACCTGCAACAAATGATGGTGCCCAAGTAGGTGTTTTAGTTGCTGTCGTGGCTAATCCGCACATCAGTAGCAGACAAATTGCGCGAGAATCGGGAATCTCAAAAATGTCGGTGTTGAGAGTGCTACATCAACATCGATTGCATCCGTACCATATTTATATGCACCAGGAATTGCATGGCGACGACTTTGAACATCGTGTACAGTTCTACCACTGGCCACAAGAGAAATTACGGGACGATGACAGATTTTTTGTGACGAAGCGTCATTCACCAATAGCGGTAACGTAAACCGGCATAATATGCACTATTGGGCAACGGAAAATCCACGATGGCTGCGACAAGTGGAACATCATCGACCTTGGCGGGTTAATGTATGTTGCGGCATTATGGGAGTAAGGATAATTGGCCCCCACTTTATCGATGGCAATCTAAATGGTGCAATGTATGCTGATTTCCTACGTAATGTTCTACCGATGTCACTACAAGATGTTTCACTGCAAGACAGAATGGCGATGTGCTTCCAACATGATGGATGTCCGGCACATAGCTCGCGTGCGGTTGAAGCGGTACTGAATAGCATATTTCATGACAGGTGGATATTTCATGACAGGTGGATTGGTCGTCGAAGCACCATACCATGGCCCGCACGTTCACCGGATCTGAGGTCCCCAGATTTCTTACTGAGGGGAAAGTTGAAGGATATTTACTATAGTGATCCACCGACAACGCCTGACAATATGCGTCAGCGCATTGTCAATGCATGTGCGAACGTTACGGGAGGCGAACTACTCGCTGTTGAGAGGAATGTCGTTACACGTATTGTCAAATGCACTGAGGTTGACGGACATCATTTTGATCATTTATTGCATTAATGTGGTATTTACAGGTAATCACGCTGTAAGAGCATGCGTTCTCAAAAATGATAAGTTCACAAAGGTACATATGTCACATTGGAACAACCGAAATAAAATGTTCAAACGTACCTACGTTCTGTATTTTAATTTAAAAAACCTACCTGTTACCAACTGTTCGTCAAAATAACGTAACTATCCGGCGAACGGTCCGGACACTTGGATCATGTCATCCAGGATACCGAGCAACTACATAGCACACGCCCGCTGGGCATTTTGATCACAATATCCACACATCAACACGATATCGACCTTTTCCGCAATTGATAAACTGCCCATTTTAACACGGGTAATGTATCACGAAGCAAATACCGTCCGCACTGGCGGAATGTTACGTGATACCACGTACTTATAGGTTTGTGACTATTACAGTGCAATCTATCACAAAGCGAAAAAAGTGGTCCAACTAAAACATTCATATTTCTTTACGTACTACACGAATATGTAATAAAAATTGGGGGACCTATTTAAAAAAAGACGCAGTTGATATCCGTTTGACCTATGGCAGAGCAATCTAGCGGGCCAACGATAGTGCCATCTGGTTTCCCCTTTCAAGCTAGACGAGTTTCGTTGTTTGTAGTTTTTTCGTTTGATGCTTATTTCGTGATATATTTGGCCCGTTCACGATGAATGGACCACCATATATATATATATATATATATATATATATATATATATATATATATATATATATATATATATATGTGTGTGTGTGTGTGTGTGTGTGTGTGTGTGTGTGTGTGTGTGTGTGTGTGTGTGTAAATGTATAGAAAGTTGGAGCAACGGGATTGAATAAGAAATTCGACAGATAAATATTAACAACCCCGTTTAAGTAGTAGTTTGGCCGTTTTGGAACGCTCTAGATCGTGTAAAATGGTTCCTGGCACTCATGCGAACTTCCTTCGCTTACGTAAGTCACGACAGTGAAGTGGTGTGTACATGGGAGTCAGTTGTATGGCATCAGCACAATAAAATAGGCCAAAGTGGACACGTGAATACTGGCAGAAAGAAGCTATTAGGCTTAGAAGTGGCCGTCAATAAAGTTGTTCGATTTCTCGGTTAATGAATGCCGACTTTCGCAACGAGCAGCGGCCGTAAAGAAGGTCCTAATTGACAAAAACCGAAGACGAGAACCACGCCCTGTCAGTGACAATCAGTTCTAAACCTTATAGGGAGTTGCTGCTGTCAATCAGTGTATGCCCATCTCGATCAGTCTGAGTGAACATTGCGAAGAAAACTGTATGCGGTGGACATTTAGAGTCAGGTTCCTAGTGAATGGCCGTTGCTCAAAGCGGCACGTAGCTCCGGACAGCATTTGGGATTTGTTAATCGGTGACCTATAATGCACCAAGCGCTAGTTGTCACAAAACTGCCTTCTCTTTTTCTGCGAGTCGCAGTAACATTATGGTTATCGGATGTCGCTAGATTTACCGTATTTACTCAGATTCGTTATTCTAATACCTGTTTGTCAAAGTAAAAGATATCGACGACAGAAGAGCGCACGATGAAGGGCCAGCTGGCAACACTCTGCCTCTGCTGCTCCCAAAGCCACAAACTCGGCCACAAAAATGCTCCGCCTCTGGGAATCTGACGCCAGTAGCCTTGGCTACTACCATCCTCTGCCGCACACGTGGTCGTAGCGGACTCGCCATGAAATAAATTTTTGTGCTAAAACCACTGCTCCGGTTCGATCGACCTGAGCTCTGAACACAAATCGTTGGACAACAACACTGAAAACAGACTCTCGACTTCATGGAAGGCATCAAACCACATATATTAGGGCCACTCAAATGAAAAGCAAACATCCGCCACTACGGGACCGTGCAATGGTTACATTCCAAAGTAATCACCACATGCTTTAAGACATTTATCCAACTGCGAGAAGAGGCGGTCGATTCCTGTTTCGTAGAACGTGCTCGTCCGCTGACAGATCCACAACCACACCCACTTGGACTTCGTCATTCGACCAAAACCGACTTCCATGCAGGTCTTTCTTCAAAGATATGACAATCACACGGTGAAAGATCCGATGTTGTAGTTTTTCCCAACCAAATTGCTGAAGAGTAGCATTCACCCGATCAGCAGTGTTGGGGCGGAAGTTATCGTGCGACAGTATGAATCTGTCCAACAGCACTCCTGGGCATTTTGACTTTGGCGCTTCTCAGTTTCTGCAGGCTGCCCTCATAGCGCTGCACATTGATTGTGGTTCCACGCTCGAGGAACTCGACGAGCAGAGGGCCCCTGCAGTCGAAGGAGGAGCTCATTACGACCCTACCGGAACGTCTGTGAACAGCTTTGGATTTCCTTGGCGGGGTAGCGGTAGGATGTTTCCACTGTTGGCTTTGCCGTTAGCCATTGTGGTGGGTATTCAGGTTTCATTCGACTGCCCCTAATACAATAACAAAAAAGGAAAATGGTAAATGTAATATTAAAATTGCTAATGAAACCCTGTTGAGAGAATTTATCTTTCAAGGCTCCAGCAGTAAGCCACAATAGTTACGTAATTAATCAAGTGCACGCATTACGAATTACAAACTTCTGAGTAGCCGTAAAGTTCACTTTCTTGCGATCTCCATGTTGCTTCTTTCGGTGAAATGATCTCAAGCAGCTCCCCACCTGATTTGATTCTGTTTCACCTTGAAAATTTTGGGGGAAGTTTATAACGCACAGTCAAAGTTTTAGGAAATGACAAATAAATGGTTTGAATGTTATATTTCCAGAAATGATAAAAAAGCAATTCTGAACCATCGTTACAAAGCTATCAACGGTTACTAACAGCTTATTCAGTAACTCGATGAATTTACAGATCGTTTCACAACATGATGCCGGACCCTTTCTCTGTCTGAGCCGGCCGCTGTGATCGAGCGTTTCTAGACGCTTCAGCCCGCAACTACGCGGCTGCTACAGTCGCAGGTTCGAATCCTACCTCGGGCATGGATGTGTGTGATGTCCTTAGGTTAGTTAGGTTTAAGTAGTTCTAAGTCTAGGGGACTGCTGACATCAGATGTTAAGTCCCATAGTGTTTAGAGCCATTTGAACCATTTCTTTACCTGACACACTGAATGACAGTCATCTTTACGTTTGAGGTTAGTAACCTTACAACGTACACGTTACGAGCCGACAGCCCGTAATGCTAGTTATAGCATTAAGGTGAAAAAGATATTTTGGAAATAGAGCCGGGTGCATACGATATCGACGATTTAAACGAAGTCTTAAAACAGTCTGGAAAAGGTATTGAACTACGTGTAAACATCAGTACACTTAAATCTGAAATAAGGACTGTAAATGCAACGACTGACTTTAATCACAAAGGTTCAATAGGGCGCCTGCTGGGTTTCACAAAAGGGCAGGTTTTGAAGAAGGATCCAAGTCAATTTTATAAGTTAGATCAGACTGTGGACATACTTCCCATAAGCATAATCCGAGTCGAATGTAACATTGCAACGAACTCCTTCCCCTCAGTTGCAACGGGGTATAAGGTTGTTGAGACCCCTGCCAGTGACAGCTCAGACATTGGACTATTGGAGCTGCGTATTGTGGACCAGAACAACCAACTTGTTGACTTTCGTGATGAGGAAATCATTGTACGATTACATCTAAGCAGGATGGGCGTACTGTATAAAACAAGTACACTCAGTCCACAGCATGTCAATTGGCTACCAAAAATCAAAGTGATAACATGTGCAAACTACAAGTTTCTTAAATCAGTTGGCTTGAAACCGCGCAATTACGTCCTCACTCAATATAACCAGTCCAGTAGAGTATGATGAGAGAATTATACGTCAGGAATACTTCTCTCCTAAACCTTACGCTTCAACCACATTTAAGAAGAACGATGAAATTAAGACTGTCATCCAGCACCAAGACACACTCACGCTCCCATGCATGAGTTTCATATATCTAGAGGGGTCATTCAAGAAAACCGACGGCAGCTATACAATGGGATCCAAGCTTAGATGTAACGCTTTAGCATTCCTGTTCCAAGAGAAACACTATGAACTCAATGGGTCTGAGATCGACCGTACACGCAATGCCAGCATAACATCAACCCTTAAAACATATGTCTCTGCATCACCCGCATATTTGCATAGTTTAGAAAATGTGGGATGGTTCATAGACGATCAAGAGGATAGAACAGTTGCAGAGTACAAGCGATTTACTGCGTGCATACCTCTAAAAATGCTTATGGAGTACTTTGACATGAGACAGATTATTATGAACGCTAAGCAGGAACTCATTCTGGTGTGGAGTGCGATTGACAATAACTCATACATTCAAGGAGCTCATGAGGAGCATATGATCACAATCAGCTAGATAATATAGAAAATGCTCATATCAGTGAGGAGCGTTTGAAGCTTTTAAAAGTCCTGAATTCCGGTACATATTTGTCACTGACATTTCGCTCGTGGGAAGTTTTTGAGTACCCAGTGTTACTGCCTGCGAGCAGACAAACATGGGCTATTAAAACCTCCTCCCATCTAGAGACACCTAGATTCATCACACTTGCGTTTCAGACTGATAGAAGAGGTAATATAGGAAATGATTCCACCGTGTTCGACAACTGTATGCTAACTAATGTCATCTGCGCGGGATTAGCCGAGTGGTCTGGGGGGCTGCAGTCATGGACTGCGTGACTGGTCCCGGCAGAGGTTAGAGTCCTCCTTCGGGCATGGGTGTGTGTGTTTGTCCTTGGGATAATTTAGGTTAAGTAGTGTGTAAGCTTAGGGACTGATGACCTTAGCAGTTAAGTCCCAAAAGATTTCACACACATTTGAACATTTTGAACAACTAATGCCAAAGTCTACCTCAATTCAGAATTCAACCCATATGACTATTTACATCTGCAGTGGAATCAAAATGTATACAGAATGAAATTTTCACTCTACAGCGGAGTGTGCGCTGATATGAAACTTCCTGCCAGATTAAAATTGTGTGGCGGACCGAGTCTTGGTCCGGCACACAGTTTTAATCTGCCAGGAGGTTTCATATCAGCGCACACTCCGCTATAGAGTGAAAATTTCATTCTAGAAACAACCCCCAGGCTGTGGCTAAGCCATGTCTCCGCAGTATCCTTTCTTCCAGGAGTGCTACTTCTGCATGATTCGCAGGAGAGCTTCTGGAAAGTTTGGAAGGTAAGAGGCGAGGTACTGGCAGAATTAAAGCTGTGAGGACGGGGCGTGAGTCGTGCATGTGGTAGAACACTTGCCCATGAAAGGCAAAGGTCCCGAATTCGAGTCACACAGTTTTAAGCTGCCAGTAAGTTTCAAAATGTATACAGTCTAGCATATGACATGTATGCGAGGTTTCGTGCTTCTTACTATGAAATTGCTGAAGGAGAGGGAGGAGGATGTCTACGCAATCCACATAAGTTCAAGGAGCTTTCACGAATCATCGTAATAGACTGCTCGAAACAGAACGAGATAATTAAGTCTGGACCTATAGATGTGCGAATTGAATTTGAATATTTGACAAAGTTCCCAGAACACATTGCCGCATATGCTCTAGTTGTACGTGACCGTGTGATCAACTTCTGCCCACTCACTGGTGTTGTGCAATGAGCTGTATAAATGAATAGGTGCTGCACCATACCTAGAGCATTTCACAATGGTGTCTCAAGGTGTGAACATCGTTGCAGATGGTATGATGGTGAGTGTAGACAGTTCATATTTAAAGGTGCTGTGTTTGTAGCGTACACACGAGATGCTGGAATAATAGAGACATTCTCAGTAAACATTGCATCACCAAGGTCTTTCAAGTATGTGAAATATGCTAAGACACGGAAGAGTGTAAAGTGGTTAACACATTTCTACCATGGAATTCACTGGGATGATCCTTGCATACCCTATAAAGATATGGTGACTGATCTTGAATTCTTCGATCACACGGATACCATCGTCTACGTGAAGGGGAAGGAGAAGATCTCACAGATGCGTCGAATCTTTAAGTTTGCTGCTATTCAAGATCTAAAATTCAACGGATGTTCTTCTCTCCATCGACTCAAGAACATGTATGAAAAAAGTGTTGCTGTATCTGCTTATGAAAATCTAAAATTACTTTTTAGTTGGATAAGAAATAAATTAATTTTTACCTCACAACCTCTTTGTTCTTCTTTCTCAACCCTGTTCCCACTGTGACAATGCACAGTTTTTCAACCACATGCTATGTCTGTGCTCTTCTTCAAGCACAGGAGATATAATTTTAGACATGTCTGCTGTATATCTTACCAAGCGGACACGATCATGTGCCTCCTGCTCCCATAACCCAATTCGTGCTGTCTCATACGCGTAATTCCATCTAATCATCATCAGTTTTCTGCTATATTAGCAGGTCCTTTGCCTCTCCATATCCTGCGATCCGCTGCTTCCTTCTTAAAGCTGCTGTATGTTGTACCGTCCATCACATCATCCAGTATCTGAAATCTCTTCCTTCCTCGCTTCCTTTTCCCTTCTACGTAAGCTTCCAAAACTGTTTTTATCAGTCCGTTATTCTGTCCTAATATATGCCTAATCCAATTTCTTTTCTTCTTTTTATTACATATAGTAACTGTCTTTTCTCTCCCACTCTTCTCCATACCTCTACATTTTTTACTCTGTCCATCCAACTTATTCTTTCCATCCTCCACCACGTCCACATCTCAAAAGCCTCCAGCATTTGTCTGTCTTTCTTCCTCAAAGTCCATGTTCCAGCGTCATACAGAAGAACACTCCATGCTAGCTATTTTATGAGTCTTTTTCTGAGTTCTGTCTCCAGACTCTTGCAGAAAATTCTCATTTTCTTATAAAATGCCTCTTTTGCCATTGCTGTCCTTGTTTTAATTTCTGTGCTGCACTTGAAGTCAGTGTCTATCCTGATTCCAAGATACTTAACATTTTGCACCTGTTCTAATATTTCTCCATTCAGCATAATTCTTATTTCTTTATTTACTCCTAGTGCCAATACTTTTGTTTTCTTTGTGTTAATTTTCATTCCATAATTTTTTCCGTTAGCTTCAATGGTGTCCACTAAATCCTGTAATTCTTTTTCCCCTGTGGCTAGAAGGACCATGTCATCAGCAAAACTCAAACACCCTACTCTTCTTCCTCCAATTTCTATTCCTTTGTCATGTAACCTTTCTATATATTTTGTTATCTTCCATATTAAACTTCACATTCTTAATAGCATTCATCTTCAGCAAAACTAATGTCATTTGAGACATGCACACTCTTTATGTATACATATAGATACATAATGCAATAGGGGTAGGGTTTTTGTAAATAACAACAAAGATGTATGGTAACTAATTTTTTCTTGGTTTATTCAGTTCACACAAATAGAATATAGCTATTGAGGTACAATATAATTCTTGAGGTACAATACAGTATTCTTGAGGTACAAACTGACTCTGATATTCCAATGCAGAAATACTTTTAACTTACACACTACGACAGTACCACTGGTAGGAATTTTCTTTAATAAATCCATGCTAAAATGTAAAGTGGAGATACTTTCTTTACCACTATAACTAAATTCGACAACCCCAGTAGCATAGCTTTTACAATAATTCTGATGGACTGTGCACACTTAGAATCTAATTTCAAGAGTCCAAAATAGCAAAGGTTTTACAATAAAAATTCTGATGGACTGTAAGCTACATACACTATTCTGACTTGGATGGCTAGTGACAGGTGAAAAACTTAAAAGCTATTCTATTTAAAATACGCACATGGTACGTAGATATATTCACAGCATAGAACTACGTTGTGTATCAACAAATAAATCAATATATAATTTTTTTCTATTTTTAAAATTTTTTTGTGCTTTTTTCTTTCTTTCACACACATGGTGTGCATATATGAACATAAAAATTTTATTATTTTTTTCCGTTTTACCCTTTCTTTTCCACACATTCTCTCTCTCTCTCTCTCTCTCTCTCTCTGATAGATGTGTACATAGTACACAAAAATATTCCTTTCTTTTCCACACATTCTCTCTCTTTCTCTACATGTATGTCTCTCTATTTATACACATGCACATTGTGCACAAAAACATTTACACGACACACATGCACACACACACACACACACACACACACACACACACAAACAAACTCAATTACACTATGATAAAAGGGTCTACTACTCTGCAGACACTCTCTCTCTCTCTCTCTCTCTCTCTCTCTCGCCCTCTCTCTTTCTCTCTCTCTCTCTCCCTCTCTCTCTCTCTCTCTATCACTCAATCATAGTTCCCTACCCCTTCTCTCGCTACAAGTGAGTAGTGTGAGTGCGGACGAGTTTCAATCCCGTCATCACAAATGACCCTTTTATCGTTATGAGGCGACAGACCGATTTTAGATTGCAGCACAGTGTACACCTCGTTTACTGGTCAGCCGTACAATATGTGGTAGTTGCAGTGCAGCACCACGAACACCACTGCACAGTCACTGCAAATAGTCTTCGATAGAGAGGGCTCTTGATGCCATGTGACGCACATCCTAAGCCTGCCTCTGGGTGGTACCTTCCAATTTGCGATACGCATACATTTTTGAGCGTAGATCTATAAACTCCACAATCAGCAATCCATTTTACTCGTCCTTCATAAGACCAATAACCTTTTGTTCTGTGGAATAATACCATAAGGATTATCGGGTGTGTATGAGGACGTGTCGAATTCATTACTGTGGCGCCTAATTACTTCATATGGATAGCAGTTCTCCACCCAGTAGATGAAGCTATCTGTATCCATATAAAGCAATTTAGGATCTGCGAAATGAGTTTTAACAAACTCATAATGAGAGCGGTACATGTGGAGTTTGGATTAGTCTAGTATGCACATCCCCAAATAAATAGGATTCGTAAACTCTGCTGCAGTCTTTGCCATCTCCACAGCAACAAAGTTCTTATTGAATATGGTGACCCGCTTAAAATTTGGTCTGGCAATGCATTTACTTATGCCATAACACCTATCCCATTCGATTCTAATCAAAATTTCACGTGGTTACCTCAAATTCTCCATTGTTTTACCGAAAATTGAATTATTCATTAATTTGTAAAAGTCTTTCTCAAAGTCACATGTCATCACTGCCATCTTGGATACATCTGGCAACAATGGAGAGTGGGGCCATATGAAGGTAGCTCCACGAGAGCGTGCGATGTGCTAGTGTTTCAGCAGTCTCTGACAACTACTGCTACGGACTGAATCGGGGTTTCGGTGTGTTATGTTTAGTGCTTCTCAGTATATCAAAGTGGTACTTGTTATTGTTATTGTTGTTGATGTTGTAACTATCCTATCATGCACTCAAAGACAAGGGAAGCATGTGGTATTTCCCACAAAAGCGAAGTGCCTCAGGGAGGGTTCATAAGTGTGCCTCGATCTTTTCAGTCTTTGTTCAACTATGACGCTATACATCGCAAAATTGAGGCCAAGTATTGTGCAGCGATCTTTTTGAACTTGTGTTTAAATACATATTCAATTGGATTTGAAGCAGCTCATTCTTAAAGACAAGAAAATGATGATACATTTCCCACAAAAGTGCACAAAGTGTGTCAGCGGTGCTTCACAAGTGTGCCGCAATCTTTTTTAGAGTCCGTCTTCAAGTGCGATGGTGGTATTCCTTGGAACAAAATGTGTAACGGCATCTCAAATTGTTAAAAATATTCTAGCATCATCGGCATAGCTCACTCTCTTTGCACAGTGGTACACTTAATGCCTGCAACTTCTTCAAGTTATTTCTGTGACAATATTCCACTCATTGCTTAAACTCTAGATGTAATAACTCCTGAAGCATTCAGTGAAGTGTACCACAAGAAAAGTGCACCAGGAAGGCTGGAGGCAGTTTAGAGTCCATAACAGAACGGAATATCTCGTGCTAGTTCATATGTCATTTGTAAGGCAAACTACAGTGCTCTCTATCTCTCTCTCTCTCTGTCTCTCTCTCCCCCTCCCCCCCCTCTCTCTGTATGCAACAATCTATTTTTAGAGTTTATTTCAAATCAGCCTGCTACTAGTTTTGTGACATTGTCAATTTGCATGTGTGAAATAGCTACCGTGTCCAAATTATATTCCCTACATCATGATCATGTGATTGGAAATTAATTCTTTATTAACTTCAGCAATATTTCTGAATTGATTCCCAGTCAGGCATTTTCGTTGGAAGGAAGGTGTCTTGCATGCACCGATATCTGACAGGTTGGTTCATGCATACAGAACACTTGAGATGGTGGTGGATGCTGACAGGAAGTGTGCTTTTGTTTGAGGAGGGCTTAGCTTCCTGCCACTTGTAGCAGCTAGGATGGATGCTGTCTGTTGAAATCCCTGGTGCATAAGCTAGAGTGCACTGCTGCATAGGCCTGCACAGTGAGGCAGCCGACAGCCGCCATGGGCCCTGGGGTGCATGGCTGTGGCACGACGATGAGACACAAGAAAATTTTTCATATATGTTTAAGCTATCTGTAACGATGTAATTACATGTTTCCTTATGCAATTCCAATGAAAAAGCACTGCAATTGTTTAAATATTACACACAGTGCAATCGATTTCCTGACATTCTTTAAATAAACTATATTACATACACCACCCTGTATCCTGTAAATTGTTTAAATAAACAGTGTTCAATACACTGCAGTCAATTTTCTGACAGTATCTTTAAATAAATTAATTAATTACATTCCAAACACTGTCTTGCATCCCCTGAATTGATTAAATAAACAAAATTCTGCATATTATATAAATTGTTTAAACAATATTCCACATGCTACAATCGATTTGCCAACAAATTCTTCAAATAAATAAATAAGCTATATTCTATACATCGCCGAATATCCCATAAAATGTTTAAATAAACAATATTCCACACATTGTCTAAATTGTTTAAACAATATTCCATACAATGCAATCGATTTCCCACCAAACAATCAATCAACTGAGTCTTTTTCCGCCAATTTCAAGTTGGGGGAGGGGAGGGGGAGGGTTGGGGATTTCTCAAAGGGGTGGTATTAATTAGTGATCTATTTAATTAATTACTCAATAAAATAGATATTGAAAGTGTGCTTGTGTCTGCAAGGGGAATTCCCAGAGGGGTGTGGGAGGAGGAGGGAGAGGGGGGGAGAGGCGGATTGGGAGGGGGAGGGCAGGGGGTTTCTTGGAAGACCACTTAACCGAGTAATAGGTTAAGGACCTGTGAATCAAAAGAACAGATTATCACCAGGGGGTCATAGTCTTCTTAGCAGAACAACAGGTTAAGGAACTGTCAGTCAAAAGAGAACAATGGATTTGTCCCTGAATGTATAGGCCTACTTGCCTTTGATTTAGGCAACCCACACTAACAAATTGCACCAGAAATGGTCTTGTCATACTACTGTGCACATCTGTGATGTCAAACTGTGCCCATGCAGAAACATGACACCTTGGTACAGACGTATCTCCCCCGCATTTTATTATGGAGCATATTGTAAGGAACCCAGTCAAATAGTACTAATTGTTTCTTAGAGTGGGAGAAGTACATCCCTAATGAAGCCTTGGGTTGGCAGCCTGAGCCAAGAGTTCCAGACCACTGCAAGCAGCATCAGAAGGTACACAAAACAACATCCCATGACTCTCTGACACAGGACAGACAGCCAGGGTTTATCACTGAGCTCTACCCTCTGTGAATAGCTTCCACCAGAGTTACATAGGGTGAGTCACTAACTATTGCCACTAAGAATAGCTTCGAAAGTATGATAGGAGCTGAAACGTTGGTGGAACAAAAGTTGCATGGGACAACGGGGGCCATAATATGATTTGGTTTTTTGTTGCTAGGTGGGGTCGCTTCACAGATATGAAGGTCAACTTTGTTTTTTTTTTAATGGGATGCTATAGTTTGGTTCTTATTTTCTGATAGTGGCTATCAGGATGAATCCAATGATGAGTAACAGTAATGTTTTTGAAGGTCAACAAAGGTCACAATGGTGGCTTGAACGTCCATTTACAGAAGGTGTTCGAAGTGATGACCATCAGTATAAATGCAGTGCAGCAATCTTCTTATCATGGATTGAGTGGTATTCTTTATCACACCAGAGCTTATTGAGGCACATGCTCTGACAATTCTCTCTCGCATATCTTCAAGTGTGGTTGGAACGTTTTTATAATCAATATCTTTTTTGAATCCCCACAAGAAAAAATCCAGAGTCGTCAAGTCTGGCGAACGGGCCGGCCACGTCACATCTCCTCCGAATCCAATCCAACAATTTGGCAATTGTCTCTACAACTCATTTCTAGCCATCAGCGAAAAATTTTCCGGACACCCATCGTGTTGCTACCACATTCTGTTCTTTGTTCTTAAAGGTATTTCTTTCAACAACAGATTTAATATTTCTTGCAGGATTGTGCTGTACTTCCTGCCATTAAGAATTCCTTCGATGAAATAGGGGCCTATAATTCTGTCCTCCAGAATCCCACACCATACATTCACCGACTGCGGTTTTTGGTGTGCAACTTGCCGCAGCCAACAAGGATTTTCAGTTGCCCAATAATGCATGTTTTGCAAATTAACATTTCCATTGTTCGTGAACATAGTCTCGTCAGTAAATAAAATCAAATTAATAAATGTGTCATCCCTCTGAATCTCAAGTTGAGCCCTTCGGCAGATTCAGTGCGAAGCATACAACTGGTACTAGTTAATTCTTGGTGGAGAGGATCTCGAACCACAGTGGCAAGAGTACCAATTTCCGTTTCCTCGTTAATAGCTTTACTTTGCCAGATATGTTTCCGGTGCGTTAGAGATCAAGTTATTCGCAATTTACCACACACGTATTTAAATGTATGACGTGTAGGGTGAGTACGTTGAGGATATCTTTCAGGGTATAAGTCTCTAGCTGAATTTCGTTGGCATTCTCCGTTAATGAGAAGCATATCGACTTGTTCTTCGAAGGAATACATCATTCACATTCGCTAGATTCGACGATACTAGTCTTACCGCTCCTATTAGTGTTGTACAGCGAAACCGTCGAACGGTGTTTCAACGCAATCGGACGTTAGATGGATTCGCCGTATTTGGCGAATATTTACTCAAAATGGTTCAAATGGCTCTCTGAGCACTATGGGACTTAACATCTGAGGTCATCAGTCCCCTAGAACTTAGAACTACTTAAGCCTAACTAACCTAAGGACATCACACACATCCATGCCCGAGGCAGGATTCGAACCTGCGACCGTAGCAGTCGCGCGGTTCCGGACTGAGGCGAAAATTTACTATTTGCACGATTTATGAGAGAGAATTGTCAGAGCATGTGCTTCGATAAGTGCCGAAGTAGTAAGGGATACCACTCAATCTCTGATAAGAAGATTGCAGCACTGCATTGATGCCAATGGTCATCACACCTTATGTAAATGGACGTACATGCCACCTTTTTCACCTTCGTTGACCTTCAAAGACCCTACTGTTACACATCACTGTATTTGTCTCGATGGCCACTATCAGAAAATAAGTATCAAATTGTAGCATCCCCTTTAAAAAAAAATTACCTTCATATCTCTGACGCGACCCCACCCAGCAACAAAAAACCAACGTCATATTGTGGCCTCCGTTGTCCCATGCAGCATTTGTCCCACAAACTTTTGAGCTACTATTATACTTTCGGAGTTATTCTAGGTGGCAATAGTTAGTGTCTCACCATATATAGAAAGAAAGTTTCGTTCAAATCAAAGACCAGCACGATGCTCATTCCTGCTGTGTCGAAGATATTTGCAGTTTTGTTTTTGCAATGTGTATCTAGATTCCGCCCAACCAAATACTGCTAACCACAAATTTATTTAGTTTTCCAACAGCAAACTTTATAATATGGGCATCCGCAAGCAGCTGTTTCCATTGTTATTTTGTTTACGTCTGTACGTAACACTGTGACGAATATTTGAACCTAAAATAAACTGCAAGCAGCTGTTGTATGATCCTTTTCATAACGATAGAGTTGCATCTTCAGGTACAACTAAATAAAGAAGAATAACACATGAGGGAATTAAAATTATAATTCTATTTTTAGAAATGATAAGACTCTAGGAGAAAGAAAAAAAAATAACCTGATATACAATTTGTATTCCACAAAAGCAAGTTTAAACATAGTAGTCAACTTACTTAGTTTCAGATCATTTACAGGGAAAAGTTGAACGCACGTGCTCAGTATTCTGTTTGCAGCGTCCCGTGACGTTTCTTACAGGAATGCATCAAATGCGTTCCGGTAAGACTTGATTTAATTGTTTTGCATTTCTTTACCATTCTTTTAGTCATTCTAATTTTAGTCCATGGACCCTTCTTTGTTTATTTTCTCTGCGTCCCTTTTTTATAATAACTACTACTTTTTTCTGATTTTACAACTTTATTGTTCTTGTCGTAACCGACGTAGGTCGCGACATACTTCAGAAGCTCACACTCAGATCAGAGGTGAAGCGGAATTTTGAGGTCATTTCTTGGTATGCAAACTGCTGCGCAGAGGGGTGAAACAGCGACGGGGTCAAGTTCTGATTTTTCAGATCTCTTTGGTAGGAGACAGTACAAAATGATTCGGATGTTCGGCCAAGGAGGTAGATGTGGAGATGATAGGAGAAATGAGCCTCTGGGTTCGCTTTCTAGTCTGCTTTTTATTGCTTCTTCGCATGATAGCAAGGAACATGCATAAAAGCACAGACAATGGTTTTATAAAAACATAGATGAAGCTTACTAGATTCTGCAAATAAAATAGGGTATACACGGTAATGCAACGTACTACAGACCACGAACCATGGAGGTGCCACACTCTATTGTTCTAACAGAAACTTTTAGGTTCAAATATTCGTCACAATGTAAGTTACATACAAACGTAAACAAAATAACAATGGAAACCAATAACCGTAGTTCAGAGATACGTACAGACAAACTTTTGCGAATCCTTCATAGTGCACAAAGTTAAATGAGTCTGACTGCTCAGCTCAGCTCCTAGGCCGTTGTCGCTAGATCTCTCTAATTTTGCCGAACTCTTGAAATCTGCCTCGCTTGGCGTTTAACTGCATCTACATTTGGCGTTCGAGGCTGTTTGCTTATAGCCGATACTTGGCTGCGTCTGTTTTTATCTCCAATTTGAATTCCGTGCCCGTCAATTGATCTGTTTCTCAATGCGTATGACCTCTTAATGGACTGCTTCAAGCTAGCACACTGCGTTCGCTACTTAAGTTACAGGACTTCAGCTAACATCCGTACTTGCACGATTTTTTTTCTGGCATATTTTCATGATTGGGTCATTTCATTCTTTTTAGAGGTGATCTTTTCATGGCCGTCTTCTTCATTTCGCCTGTTTTAAATTTTGCCTTTCGTCACTATTTCGACAAATTTATTATAACCTGACTGGGAATGATGGGGCGTCCAATGCACACAACTTTTTCCTGTAAATGTTCTGAAAATAAGTAAGTAAACTACTAGGTTTAAATTTGCTTTTGTCAGTTACGAATTTTATATCACATTACATTTTATTTTCCGTAGATTCTTGCCATTTCTGGAAAAAAAAATAGTTTTAATGCCCTCGTGAATTATTCTGCTTTGTTTAGTTGTACCTGGAGGTGCAACTCTCTCGTTGTGAAACCAGTAGTGCTACTAAACTATCATACAACAGCTGTGGACGGTTTATTTTAAAGACTATAGTTTTTTGTCGGCTAGAGATTATCACTAGGTACAGCAAATAACTACCGACGGATAAAAAAAGGCAACATTTCATTGATACCGACAGCAAACACTTCTGTCAGTGTCAGTGCGTCCACAGCAGTACATCAGTCTTCTCCCGCCAGCAGTCTGTGAGTCGCCTTGTCTCGTCAGACTATGCATGTGCTGCAGTGTCCCTTCTCTTCAATGTACTGCGTAAATTAAGTAAACTGATATCGGCAGCCTTTAATACCCACTCCCCCAACATCGCTAACACCATTTTGGGTCGCCAGCCTCACTATAAATAGTTCGTCCCGTGTGAGAAGGGAAATCATTCTAAACGGGAATCATTGGTGCCTCTGTCAGTCCCGAAGACCCATCGTTCGTTCATAAGGATCGTCGAATCTTGGGGAACCAGCTCAGAAATGTAGACACTATACAAGTGTAGCGTCTGTATTTCCGACTGTACAAGTATAGCTCATCATTATGCAAAGATTATAGCGGACACTGTAAAAGATACAACGGCACGTAGGACACATAACACCTACGAGTAGAGAGACTAACTGTTAAAGGGACATGGCAATATAAAAATGAAAAGGGCTTTATTTACATCCTTTAATAACCGTCTCCATCCTTTTACACTTTAGTATATATTGAGATAAACCGCTTCGGTTATTAAAAGACTTTTATTTTCCCAATATCACGACCGATTTCGGGCAAACATATGGCAATCGCCAGGTGTAACACTACTGGAAACAAGCAAGAGATAACGCCGAGGAAAAAATTTCCACAAATGCTTGTAAGCATAGGGCGATGGATAATAATAAGAACCATATTAGCTAAAATTATAACTGCGGTCGGGCTAACTCCGGTGAACTTTAAGAAATGTTGCAGAACAGTGGCGGTTGGGAACCAAGAACGGAAACAGGGCCTAAATAGATGGAAAGGCATAATACGGACTAACAGACTGAAACTTAACGTCGCGTGTTACGAACCCGACCGCCGTGAGATTGGGTGGGGCAGATGCGAATACGATAAATAAGCACAGGACATTCCGAATTTTCAAATTTGTAGTTTTTAAAACGGTCAATGTGATGTTTGTCTCACCATTTTTTTTTTAAATTTTATGCACCTTCGCCATCAGTTACATCATTTCGTAGTACACTTTCTCATCTTTTATTTAAGACTGTCAGCTTCACGTGAATGGATGGGCTAGTCGCTTTCGCGACAGTTCCTATTTGTCCTAATAGATGGCTACAGCGTCGTCCCACCGATTTAGCAGCTCACCTATTTACTTCCCTTCTCTGCGTGCGCCATTCCGTGTGCTATAAAGCAAAGTGATTGACACCGAAGGCACATAAAATGTAGGAGGTATAGTAAAGTAGACTAATGGATTAGATAAAAAACCTTATGATAAAAAAAAAACTAATTTTTTTATGGCCATCAATAAAAACACAATGAACAATCCCAAAAGCATTCCTGAGTACTGAGAACGTCTCAGTAAGTGAACAAACATTCTGCATCTACATCCATATCTACATATATACTCTGCAAATCACGGTATGGTGCATAGCAGATGGTACGTCCCATTGTATCAGTTATTAGGGTTTCTTCCTGTTCCATTCACGTTTGGGGCGTGGGAAGAATGATTGTTCGAATGCCTCTGTGCGTGTAGTAATTACTCGTATTCTAATCTTATCCTCACATCCCTATGTGAGCGATACTTGAGGGTTGTAATATGTTCCTAAAGTCACCATTTAAAGCAAGTCCTTGAAACTTTGTTAATAGACCTTCTCGGGGCAGTTTTCGTTTATCTTCAAGAGTCAGTTCCTTCAGTAGGGTATCTCTGTGACCCCCTCCCATGGAAGCAAACCTGTGACCATTCGTGCTGCCCTTCTCTGTATACAATCAATATACCTGTTAGTCCTATTTGGTATGGGTCCCACACACTTGAGCAATATTCTACAGCTGGTCTCACGAGTGATTTGTAGGCAATCTCCTTTATAGACTGATTGCACTTCCCCAATATTCTACCAAGTCTGTCACCTGCTTTGCTCACAATTGTTCCTATATGATCATTCCATTTCATATCCGTACAGAGTGTTACACCCAGTTAATTGTATGATTTGGATGATTCCAGTAGTGACTCGCTGATATTACAGTGATAAGATACTACGTTCTTTTGTTTTGTGAAGTGCAAAATTTTACATTTCTGAACATTTGAAGCAAGTTGCCAATCTTTGCACAACTCTGAAATCTTATCAAGATCTGACTGAATATTCACGCAGCTTCTTTCAGGCAGTACTTCATCACAGATAACTGCATCATCCGCAAAAAATCTGAGCTTACTATTAATGTTGTCTGGAAGGTCACTGGTATACAACAAGAACAGCCAGATTCCCAGCCCACTTCCCTGAGACACACCTGAAGTTGCTTCTACATCTGACGATGTCTCTCCACCCAAGATAATACGATGCGTCCTCCATACCAAACAGTCCTCAATCCAGTCCCAAATTTCAGTTGATACCCCATATGACCGCACTTTAGACAGTAAGCATTGATGTGGTACTGAGTCAAATGCTTTTTGGAAATCAAGAAAGTTGCATCTGCCTGACTGGCTTGATCCAAAGCTTTCAGTACGTCGTGAGAAAAGTGCGAGTTGGGTTTCACATGATCGATGTTTTCGGAGTCCGTGCTGGTTGGCACCGTGGAGATCGTTCTATTGAAGATACCTCATTATATTTGAGCTCAGGCTATATCAAGGATATTGGACGATAGTTTTGTGCATCATTTCTACTACCCTTCTTGTAGATGGGTGTAACCTGTGCTTTTTTCTTAAAACTGGTCTCGGTTTTTTGTACGAGGTATCTACGATATATTATAGTTAGAAGGGGGCTAACTCAACCGTAAATTCAGTATAGAATCTGATAGGAATGCCATCGGACCCTGGAGCTTTGTTCAATTTGATCGTTTTCAGCTGTTTCTCAACACCACTGACACTGATATTTATTTCATTCATCTTTTCATTGGTACGAGGATTATATTTTGGCAGTTCTCCTCGATTTTTCTTTATAAAAGAACATTTGAAAACGGAGTTAACGCATTTCAGGTTTTGCTTTGTTATCCTCAATTTCAGTGCCTGTCTCATTCGCTAGGGACTGGACACTAACTTTGGTGCTATTCACAGCCTCGTCGCTGGCCGCTACGGTAAACGGCAAGCTAGTAACACGTGTTTCATATCTGAGGAATACGCGCGACCTTCCGTGTAAGTTTTTAACTTTTCATTTTCCATTATTTATTGTTAAATGTTTAATGTTTATTAGTAATTTAAAGTAGTGTACATGGTGAATTTACATGTGTCTCGAATCGACAATGAAATTAAACTAAATTGTATGTGTCAGATACGCGCGACCTTCAATACTTGTATCATGTTATTTATTCAGTTTCGTTTCATATTTATTTTTTACGTGCTACGGGGGACAAAAGATCTATAATTTAAACAATCCTTTGGATGTTGAAGCTGTGATAAATGCAATTCTGCGTGATACCGACTATGGGAATGATCAGGACAACAGTTTTATAGAGGACAGTGACACTGATGAAGGGGAGCACGTATCGGAAAGAGATGGAGAACCTGATACGGAACTGAGTGCTCAGTCCAGCTCAGAAGACGACGGAGATGAGAGCACCAAATCGACATTTTAAGCTGTTCAAAGGAAAAATAAAAAAATAATCGATGTTTGGTCATGGCAAAAAAGCCAAGGAACAAGCAAAGACGAAGTAAACAAAATATTTTACTTCATCTGCCCAGAGTAATCGGACCTGCGAAAATCGTGACTAATATTCTAGATTCATGGAAATGTCTTATCCCTGACACAATGATTCAAAGTATGGTAGAAAATACAAACAAATTTATTCTTAGAATACAAGATAACTATTCTCGTTCAAGGAACGCTCAACAGACAGACACAGTGGAAATGAAAGCCTTATTCGGGCTACTTTATCTCGCTGGGGTGTACCACGCGAATCGTCTGAATCTCGACGACATATGGCGGATGGATGACTTTCTAACCGTACGGAGTAGGGCCCGGATTTTAATGACAAGTCGTGTTTCTTTGAACTATAGGATGAATTTTAGAACAATTTATACACAAATCTAGGCATTTTAATGTCGAAAAATGTATTTTGATTGTGCATATAAAGTCATATTTCAACAAATTTTAGTAATAGGTAATGTTGCGACTAACATTTAATATAATAGGTCATATTTCCGTCAACTTTTGCCAAAAATGCATGTACCGTTTTTCTCGTATCTTACGGGCCCCACGAATAAGAAAATGAATATGTTGCTCACGACACAATATTTAACGTGCTATTTTGAAAGATAAACAGATAAATTAGTACACAGCTTTATTTCTCAGGACTGTAGCAGAAAATCGGTTTACCACAACAGTCGTTTCGCGAACATAAAACTTCGTTGCGCAGAGTCGACAATACACTCTCAGAGCCAAGGCGGCTTCTGCCGTAATGACCAACGCAGTCGCACAGGTGTTCCTAGTAACCAGTTTGAATATAGCCTTTGTCTTGTTCAACATGCCTAAAGCAAAGTGGTCCAACAGCGTGAAGTTGCGAGGATATGTTCGAGAACTTGGAGAGAAGTTCTTTAGTACTGATGGGAAAATATTATTTTGTAAACTGCGTGAATTTAAAGTTAGTGCAGAAAACCGCTTTAACGTGCAACAACATTGTAATACCGCTAAACACAGCAGTTGTGTGAAATGAAGTGCTGAAAATAACAGCAGGCAAACGCTGTTATTTGAACAAACAGGTCAATCGTCAACCGTGCAATCATTCGGCAAGGATTTGTGTTAGATGATGATGTCCTGCAACATCCCATTGGAAAAGCTGAAGAATCCACGCTTCAGACGGTTCTTGGAGAACTACACAACACATCCAGTTCCAGATGAATCTACACTATTTATCCGTATGCTACAATTATATGCTCAACAAAATACGAATTACTATTGCTGAGCAAAAGATCTGGCTGTCGATAGATCAAACTACGGATATTAGTGGGCGATATATTGCAAATGTTGTTGTTGGTGTCATAGAAGTTGATGGCCCTGGAGATATGTTCCTACTAACGTGTGAAGCTCTCGATAGAGTAAACAATTCGACGATTGCTATTTTGTTTGGCAACTCTCTGAAGCTACTGTGGCCGGATGGTGTGAAAAGAGACAACGTTTTGCTGCTTGTAACAGATGGTGCTTCATATATGGCTAAAGCGCAGTCAAAGGGCTTCAGATTCTCTAGCCCAGTATGGTGTACGCCACTTGCCTTGCACATGCGTTGCACAGAGTTGCCGAAGAGGTGCGAACGAATTACCCTGACGTGGACAAATTAATTTCCTGTGGCAAGAAAATCTATGTGAAGGCTCCGCTATGGGTGCAAAAATTCAAGGAACAGGCACCTTCAACGCCCCTCCCACCTAAACCTGTTCTTGCACGATGGGGTTCTTGGCTTAATGCTGCTGGGTATTACTGCACCATCTACACCCAAATAAAGACAATCTTCTGTGAGCTTGATAGCGATGAATCAAGTGCTATCAAAATTGTGAAAGAAGTTTTTACTGATTCATTGTCTCGAAACTTGGCATACATCAACGCCAATTTTTCAATGATACCAAAAGCCATCAAACGACTGGGAGCTGTTGGCACTCAGCTATGTGAGGCCCTGAGTACTGTGCAACATGTGCAGAGTGAGTTGGATCGAGCTCGTGGTCGTGTTGCTGACAAAGTGAAAATCAAATTGCAAAGTGTTCTCCAACGTAATCCTGGTTATTCTACACTGTGCAAAATTAGTGACAGCCTTTCAGGGAATGCCGCAACATTTGAAGATACTGAAACAAAACTGAACTCCAGTGACCTGGCTGCCTTCAAATACGCTCCAGTGAAGTCTTGTGAAGTGGAGAGGAGCTTTTCCAGCTACAAAACTATCCTCAGCGACAACCGTAGATCTTTGACAATGGAAAACCTGAAAATGCACCTTGTGATCCAGTGCAACTTTGCAGATACTGAAGATTGACATATGGTATTAAATACTGTGAAATGCTTTAAATAATACGTAGAAACAAAAACATTGTATTACTGTTTCGGTAGATGATCTTTTCACTGTACTTTGTGTTTAGAAAATAAAACATTCAGACATTCAAAAATAGGTGGAAGTTAGCCACAAACCCTACAAAAAGAAAGAGCAATACTTACAATATTTTGAGAAGTGAAGTTTGTATTACATTATGGTGAATAAAAAATTAAATAAACAAACAAGAATGCTTTAAATAAAATTCTATTAAGTCATTTTCTATTTTTAAGGTCATATTTATGTAAGTTTTAGGTCACAAATGCTTGCATATTTCACTGTTCTTTAGGTAATTAAAATCTGGGCCCTAGTAATGAGTATAAAAATATTT
This sequence comes from Schistocerca nitens, assembly GCF_023898315.1. Classification (NCBI taxonomy): domain Eukaryota; kingdom Metazoa; phylum Arthropoda; class Insecta; order Orthoptera; family Acrididae; genus Schistocerca; species Schistocerca nitens. The sequence goes on along the minus strand of NC_064618.1, from coordinate 248,468,996 downwards.
CAGTTTTTAAGATTTATTCGTTTTGATGATATGGAAACAAGAAGAGAAGGAAGAAAAATTGACCGCCTAGCTCCTATAAGAATTATTTTTGAAGAATTCGTTGTGAGCTGCCAAAAATGACATTCACTTGGTGAACATGTCACAATCGATGAAAAACTCGAGGTTTTCGAGATAGATGCGGTTACATACAACGTATGCCAAAAAAACAATCGAATATGGCTATTTTATACATATACTATGAAAATATACGCTGGAACCGAACCAGGAGGACTATGTAGTGTAACTAATAAACCTTCCGACGTTGTGAAACGGTTAGCCGCACCCATTTTCTACGGTGGAAAAAATATCACGGCCGTCAGTTGGTTTATGGATTACGATTTGGTAAAGGAATTGGCATTAAAAAAATTTCATACGTTGGCAGTTACGTAAAAATAAGCCTCAAATTCCTCCAGAATTCACAGCGACCAGAAAACGAGAGCTCCACTCAAGTCTGTTTGCTTTTCGCAAAGAGGCAACACTTGTTTCATACGTGCCAAAAAGTACAAGAATGTTTTGTTGATAACTAGCCTTCCCAACGATGGAAAAATCGATGAAGGAACAGGTGATCTCAAGAAACCAGAAATTACAACTTTTTATAATCACACAAAAGGAGGCGTTGATACTGTCGATAAACTTCGTGAGTCTTTCAGCGTTGCGAGAAATACAGAGCGATGGCCTCGGGTGGTGTTTTTTTCGATGATGAACGTTGCTGCCATAAATTCATTTATAATCCGGAAAGGAAACAACAGCAATAATCTCAAGAGAAGAAAATATCTCAAATATCTTTCGAACGAACTTTTGCAGGAACATTAAAAGGAGAAGTACTAAAGTAACTGGAGTCCTTGTAAAATGACTTTTATCTTAATAATCCCATATTTATATATGTGTTTGGAGAGAGAGAGAGAGAGAGAGAGAGAGAGAGAGAGAGAGAGATTGATTTTTGATTGAGACTTTTACTTAAAGTCGTAACTGGTACCTGAATTTTGGTTGCTGCCTCCTTGAATGATCAGCTTCTGCACCAGTTGATGACGTATTACAATTTGGAGGAACTTATTGTTCTTTAAGGTTTAAAATACGACTCTGTTAGTTACTTAGCCGTATTGCGGATAGCTTTGAGCCCAAGTTTTCGTAGCTTTTCATACCTAAGGGACCAATGTTGTAAGTAAATAAGATCAAACAGCAATCCGCTTTTCGTAAGAAAAGGAGATTGCTTGGCACACAAACTTTCTTCAAACTACACGTCCTGCTACATCAAAATTGGCCAGTGGAGTTCAGCACCATACTATTGTACAAGAACATAATCCATTTACTGTAATTAATAAATTATGGGCGGTTGTTACTTATTGCATGAAAACTGTAGAGAATACATTTCTTTTCCTGTATTTTAGTGAACTTTGTACACTTACAATTCTGTCGATTGATAGATGGCGAGGACAATGAAGTTCACCTCCTTTTCCAAAAACAAGATATTTCTATTCTTCACTTCCAGAAAATTTGTATACATAAATGTTTGGCAACTCTTACACGTACTTTACTCGGTTTTATCACTAAAATATCAATTTTCATTAAATGTAACAATACGTTCCGAGCGACGGCCTAGCAACACGTCCTCTTTCCACAAGATACATATTAACAGTCCCCTTTTTTTATAAATCAATTGTCTTTTTTTTAGAGTCCATACTCAAAGATTCACAATTACTATCGTTGTGGGAATTGCGCGCTAAAGAGTTTGTTGCTGTCCAGCTGCACTTCACTTCAAGTACTTTTTGAATCAAATTTACATTACAGTATTTGCTTACATTACTGAGCTTCTCAGACACAAATTAGTTAAAAAAAGTGGCAGTGAGGCTCACATAACATTACAACCTCCGTGTAAAAGTTTTAAATGTGTTGCACACAGAAGATGAGCACCAACAGTAACAAAGAAGAGAGAAAATGCTCAACCTCAGGAGCCTCTGAAGAAAAGATGCAGGCCTGTTTAGTCAGTAAGAAAACGAGAATCACCTGTTTCAAATGTGAAATATGTGGGCAGTTTAGCTGTTTACATCATTCAAGAAATGTTTACATTCATTGTACTTCAACTTCCAAATAACTTTAGTATACTGAGAAACCAAAATTTCAAGCACAATCCTGTATAAATTTGACATTCGTACACAGAAAGTAAGTATCAGTACCTCGACAAGCTGTGGGAAGAAAATGCGTGTTTTGAAACATAACTTTATTTTTAAATAAATTTTTACCTTGCTTGCTTTTGTTTGTATAACCCATGAATAATACCTAATATTACTTTTATGATAAAAATTTAATTTTTAAAACGACATACAGGTTATCAACAACATGTGGTATCTGCGAGATACTTGCGACCGCCTTTGTCTGACTAGAAGTCGCGCCTATTGGAAGGTTAATAATTTTGGGTGCAATTTGATGTAAACAATGAAGAATTGGTGCTTTGATATTCTAAAATATTTATAAAATGCAGATTCCTCTTCCTCAAGCTGCTTGTAGTGTGTGTAAAATTCCCCTTCTGTACCAAGCAATGACATCATTTATCAGATCCACCCTCTTTTTTGCATTGTTTTCCCACTTCCGTCTTCCTCCTCTAATATACAAGCTATTCATACAAGCTGTAAACCACATGAGTCCGATAAATGTCATTTCCACAAAAATGCGGATTCCAGCATCCATGTATATAAGCTACCAAGTTGTGTATGTGCACTTCCTGTGTAAAAACAGTTGACAGTTGTCTTGTTAAGATCATAATCGCTACGAGAAAACAAATGAGAACGGTCGTTGCCTACGACATTGTTGAAAGAAAGTCTCAGCATGCCTGCATCCACACCCTTGCTGTTTGTCATAGTTCAAGTTCTGCCGATAGTTGTCATATTAAACCCCTGTAGTTTATAGCTGTGGTTATATGATTCTTGTGTATGCTGCGAATGTTATGAGTGATATTTTTCTGGTGGGTGTCTAATTTTGCACTTGAACAGGTGTGAAAAGACTTGGAGATTATTAGTAAGCAAGTTCTTATGTAATAATCGATTTCAGAACTCATAATACATTTTTAATATCAATTACTATTACTCTCATCACAAAAGGCACACAGGGCCAAATGCATGTGTTTCTGACAAAAAATCCGACAGTTAACACTTTAAGTACACATTAAATATATTAACAGCAAAATGCAAATTGTGAGGTAAGGTACAATTTACTGAATGCCAGAAAGTGTCTTAGTTCCAATTTGTCACCTGCTAGGTGAATAAAATAGTTTTTGTCAAAAATCACAGCTTCTGTCCTTCATGTGTATCATGAAAATAAAAACGTATTCCTACAATATAATACACTACATGTATCTAGATATTTAATAGGGTTGGAATTACATCACCTATTGTAGAATCACAAGTCTTCCTTTTCTGTATATTTATAGCATAACAATACTAACACATACAGCAATTAAACGACTGATCATGAAAGAGTAAATAGTGGTCTATTGTTGAGTTCCACTGTGTAAAAAGGAAGACTCAAAAGTGCTCGAAGTTTCAAGTTTCCATCAAATGACGACTTGCTTGAAAAATGAATGAAGGTAATATCACCACAGGGACCAGAAGAAAACAGTATTTGCCAGCCTTCCAAAACACTGGCAGCATGTAATCAGCATTTTGATGACAGCTCCTATAGGGTTCCTACCAAGTCTAGGAAACTTCTTTCCAACTATATCTCAGCGATGTTCCTGGATACTCACCATATAAGCAGGCAATAGTGAACATCCACACCGAAAACAAAATTACTTCAAGGCTTTCTTTGATGTGCACAAAAGTAGTCTCGGGCATTTCCCCAAAGCTGCACCTGATCATGTGACAATGGAAATTGCAGGTGACACCACCAGACATGATTCCAATAAAGCAAAGGTGGGAATTCAAGTAGATATGTCTTGAAAGAGTCACCACTTTTCTAATAGGAATTTGGGGAAATATTATTCATGAGTCATTGCAAGGAAAAACATAATCATAGCTACACAGCATGTAGAAAATTTAATACTAATCGTAAAACTCCAACCTATAAATAAAAAATCAGAAGCTGATGAAACATATAATGTTCTACTACGATCCACTGAAGGAAAGAACATGAAATCTATATTTTTATTAGAACAGCTAAAAGCATTTGGAAAAAAGAAAGTCTAGAACAGCAAAGAAGTTGTATTGAGTTTTGTTGTCTGGCAGAAAGAGTCTCCAAAAGGATCTGCATCTGGCAGAGAAATGGAAATCTTGCACCTACCCCATAAAAACGCTTTGAAATATAGTACCTTGACACATTTTATCGTCAGACAGGAATTACCGAGAACACGCGGAAGAGATTGAAAACTGAAATTGAGGTAGTCCTTCATGGACAAGAGAACGTAGGTTCATTAAGAATTGACGAAATGTCTATTCAAGCAAAATTAAACAACTTGACCAATAACAGTAGCTATGAACTTAATGATGAACCTCACAGGACGGTGAAAAGGTGGAAAATAGTATGCTACGTTTTGTTTTCTCAACTAAATACTTATTATCTATGCCATTCTTCTACTGCAGCAACTTAAATGGGCTTCAGCTACATACAGAAAAGCTGCAGGTAATCATTGCAGTTGAAGATGCAGGATTTCATGTTTTGAGTATTGTGACAGAAAATTCAAAAGTTAATGTAGCAGAGTTTGAGATGATGTGTAATGGCTCGATTAGACCAGAAATAACTCATCCTTTAGATCAGAATCGTAATTTGTTTTTAAGTTACGTTAAATACTACATAATAAAAAATATTTGTTCTCAATACATTATAAAAACGACTTCGATCAATCATCTACACAAGAGACCTGCTAACGTCATTTCTTCCCCTGCTCCACAGCTACTGTAACATGTCAGAAGGTGAGAACAGATGATGCAACATTGTTAACATATCAAATACAATTTTCCTCGAACAGACGAACGTCTAACGACAAGGTAATCGAAACTGTCTACAATATTTGTTATTTTAGTGCAAATTGGAATGCATTAAATGTAAAACTGTAATACACAACAAAATTAAGTTCAAACACGAACTTAAATCATTATCTTTGCTTAACAGCTGCTTCTACTCAACAGAATTTTTAAAAATATGTAGTTTTATAATGCTCATGCATGGATGGGTGTGTTTGAGTGTAGTTGTATGTGAATCACTGTGCATAAAAACGAATTGCTACTAGCAAAGACTAATGTAAAAGACTATCGTGTAAATTGTGTGTATGTGATATTTTTAACGAGTATTATAGCGTTAACTAACTCAGTCAATATTATGGAGAGACCACATTTATGATCCATGAAACAAGGAAGCAACTAACTATCTTTTTGAGAAAATCTCGAGTGAACGTTGCCCGATAACGCCAAAACAACCAATGTCTCGAGAGGTAACCCCCTCCCACCCACCCCCTCTATCATTTTAAGGAATTTGTCAATTTGTGCACTGAAAATGACGATGGGTTATCAGAGATATTTATGAACGCATCCAGCCGAATTCTCGCGACTTATAGGAGGGTCGTGCACTCTGAATAAGGCTTAAATTTCAGAACTGCCTAGCTGCTTCTCCTTGGACAATATGTTGCCAGTTATAATTACATCACTCTTAATAAGTTAATGTCTGTGTACTTCTTAGCAAGATATCCACAGGGAAAGGGTCCCCCCTACGCCAGTCTCGGGGAAAGAGAGAAAATGCAGGGCGCGATTTAAAAGTCGATATATGCAGACTTTCAATAGGGTCGCCACTGAGGGTTTTCTTATGGCTACTTACAAGTCGCCATGCGTCTTCCAACCCCCCCCCCCCCCCCATCAGGACACCACCCCCTCCCCTACAAACTATTGTATGGGCACTCTTGCTTCTTAAGGTACAAATTTCCGATCAATAAAGGCTAAAAAGTTCTCATATACTATTTATGCAACTGATATGTTCACGAACTAAAACATTCTTTTAAACCATGAATCTTGAAAACGATGAACTATTATTACCTCAACTGTTGTTTATGCACCTAGCCACACATTAAAACTAGATGGCTAGGATCTCTCTCCTGCATCCTGTGTTGGTTTCAAATATGTTAGAGTAATGATGGAAGAACGTTTTTAATGAAAAAAAGATACATGGCTCTAACATGAGCCACACTAGTGAGAAAGATGCAGGAAATAAGAGAAGAAAGCAGTTTAACAGTGTATTACCTTGATTAAGCGTGTGTGAATCACAATGAGCTCACGAAAACATGCTGGGAAATGAGTGTTGGTACTGGTAGCTTTAAATTTCTCATAGGAAAAAGTTCTCAGTAATTGTTGTGTGTGCTGGTTTTTCTTCTCCTTTTGTTCCTGATAGAAAACTTGTATTTAGGTGTAAGAAAACAGCAGTGACTACCATTCAGTAACCAGCACTTTCAGTTTCAAGAAGCGGTTCACTGCACAGTTCTTGCCAGTGCTTACCCTCAAGTCGGTCATTGTAATGGACAATGTCATTTATCATTCAGTTGTTACAGTGATAACACCAAGTACAACCATCAGAAAAGCGGATATTGTGCTCTGGCTTAAAAATAAAAAATATTCTGTACATTATAAATCAGACACGTGCCGAACTCCTGCAGCTCGTTAATTTATACAAGTCACGCGACAGAACATATGGACTTAACTTTCTTGCACATGATGTGGCACACAATTTTACGTTTACCCCCACGCCATTGTCATTATAATCCGATTGAATTAGCTTGGACACTGTCTGAAGGTAATGTGGCAGTAAAGCGCAAAGGAGAGACACTTGAGCGTCAAGCAACAGACATCTCCCATTCAGCACGGGCAGACTGTGGACGGCACACTGAAAGACGACTTCGATTGGAAGGTGGAGATGGATATAAACCTTGAACCTATCATCATAAATCTGTAATCATAAATTCGGACGCAGACTCAGATGGCAGTGCAGATTGGTATTACACCGTAGACTTTCGAGCAAAGTAAGGCAATAATACCAAGTTCCATCTTTTCAAGATTCATGGTTAAAAAAAGTTTTTGTTTGTGAAAATATCAGTTGCATGTATATGTATGTGTATATGAAAACTTTCTAGCGTTTATTGATTAGGAATTTGTACCCTAGGAAGCAAGGGAGCCCATACAATAATTTGTAGGGGGGATGGTCAAACTAGGGGGGGGGGGGAGTATGAAGTATTTTTAATCCTTGGGAAGACGAATGGCGACTTATAAATAGCCATAAAAACACTGCGTAGTACCGACACACAACATTTTTTCCTTTCCATGAGAGTTGGGTGGGGGGAGAGGGAAGGGGCGCCCTTGCTAAGTAGGACGCAGACATTAACTTGCTATGTGCGACATAACTATAATTTTCAACATATTGTCCAAGGAGAAGCAGCTAGGTAGTTCTGAAATTTAAGCCTTTCCCAGTGTGCACTATACTCCGATAATTCGCGAGAATGTGGCCACATACATTTTTAATGATCTCTGTTGTTTCGACAGGTAACCCCCCGCCATTTTTAGCCACAAGTTGGCAAATGTCTTGTTCAAAAATGTTAAAAAAAGTTCAAATATGTATGAAATCTTATGGGACTTAACTGCTAAGGTCATCAGTCCCTAAGCTTACACACTACTTAACCTAAATTATCCTAAGGAGAAACACACACACCTATGCCCGAGGGAGGACTGGAACCTCCACTGGGACCAGCCACACAGTCCATGACTGCAGCTCCCCTAGACCGCTCGGCTAATCCCGCGCGGCGCAAATGTCTTAAAATGACAAAGGGGGGAGGGGGGCGTTACCTTTTGGGATATCGGTGGTTTTCGACGTTATCAGGCAGCGTTCCCTCGAGAAGATATTCACAGAAGGTGGTTAGTTGCTTGCTTGTTTCATGGATCGTAAATGTGGTCTCTCACTGTAATGTCGGCTGAGTTAGTTTACACTATAATACAAATCAAAAATATGACATGCTCACCGTTTACGCGACAGTCTTTTGCATTAGTCTTTGCTAACACTAATACTTTTTCATACGCAGTGACTTACATGTAACTACACTCAAACATACCCACACACATGTTTTATAAAATTACACTTTTTTAAAGCATTCTGTTGAGTAGAAGCAGTTGTTAAGCAAATATAGTGATTTCAGTTTATGTTTGAAGTTAATTTTGTTGTGTATCACGTTTTTACTTTGAATAAAGTCCAATTTCCACTAAAATGACAAATATTGTAACCAGTTTCGATAACATTGTCGTTAGACAATCATCGTTATGAGAAAATTTTTTTTTGACATCTTAACAAGGCAGTGTTATCTGTTCTTCTCTTCCGATATGATGTGGAAACTACGGAACAGTGGAAGAAACGTCGTCAGCACGTCTCTCATGTTGAAGACTAATTGAAATTGGTTTTAAAATGTATTATTCCCCTAACAGATTTGAACATATAATATGATTTTTTGTAGGCAAACGAACGTGATTTTTGTCAGCAATAACGCGGTTTGGCGCCCCGACATTGTTTGCCTGCTGTATGCTGCCACACTTACACAAACCTCGTCACCTCCACAGTATCCTGTTGATCTATTTCTCTGTGAGGGAGTGTCTTCTTACGTGATGCGGACTATAATACAATATTATCCTGCAGTTTGTCTTTATTTCATATTAAACTGTTGTTGTTGTGGTCTTCAGTCCTGAGACTGGTTTGATGCAGCTCTCCATGCTACTCTATCCTCTGCAAGCTGCTTCATCTACCAGTACCTACTGCTGCCTACATCCTTCTGAATCTGGTTAGTGTATTCATCTCTTGGTCTCCCTCTACGATTTTTACCCTCCACACTGCCCTCCAATACTAAATTGGTGATCCCTTGATGCCTCAGAACACGTCCTACCAACCGATCCCTTCTTCTTGTCAAGTTGTGCCACAAACTCCTCTTCTCCCCAATTCTATTCAATAACTCCTCCTTAGTTATGTGATCTACTCATCTAATCTTCAGCATTTCGAAAGCTTCTATTCTCTTCTTGTCCGAACTATTTATCGTTCATGTTTCAATTCCAAACATGGCTACACTCCCTACAAACACTCTCAGAAACGACTTCCTGACACTTAAATCTATACTTGATGTTAACAAATTTCTCTTCTTCAGAAACGCTTTCCTTCCCATTGCCAGTCTACGTTTTATATCCTCTCTACTTCGACCATCATCAGTTATTTTGCTCCCCAAATAGTAAAACTCCTTTACTACTTTAAGTGTCTCATTCCCTAATCTAATTCCCTCTGCATCACCCGAGTTAACTCGACTACATTCCATATCCTCATTTTGCTTTTGTCGATGTTCATCTTATATCCTCATTTCAAGACACTGTCCATTCCATTCAACTGCTCTTCCAGGTCCTTTGCTGTCTCTGACAGAATTACAATGTCATCGGCAAACCTTAAAGTTTTTATTTCTTCTCCATGGATTTTAATACCTACTCCGAATTTTTCTTTTGTTTCCTTTTATGCCATTTTGACGCATAATGAAGCACAGGGAAATAAGGTGATATGTAGCGGTCGTGTCGGAACTACAGGGGCAGTGCCAATTACGACTCCAAAAAGCAGCTCGATACGGAGGCCTTAGGCCAAGGTACATGGATGTCTGTTTCGTGCAACGTCCATGTCAACAAACTGAGCAATTCGCACAGAGATAGCGTGGCAGGGACGCTTAGTGGTCCCCACCCCACGACCGTTTGTAGCCCCGAGTGGCGCATTTGGTGGCTTTTAGGACTTAAGTTGCTACATACTAAAATGGCTAACATTTAGCAACTGTTTTTAACGGTGGAAGGAGAGCGCTACCTCTTTCCAGCACCAAGTAAATAAGTGATTTATTTTGACGTTTGGCCGTAACGCGCAACATTCGACGTTATGGCCGCCTGAAAGCGGATGTATGGCTCATGTTTCTCTATCTTATGTGATTTATGAAGTCAGTTGAAATCCCATTTTAAGTTAATATTGCATCAGGTGCAGAAGATATGGAAAAATTTAACACTAGTCCTATTGAAATTACGCTAAACATGTACTGTCAGCATTACGTCTTCCATCCTCAGTCAAAGGGTTTTGCCAAACATGTGTAAATCCACTATTCACTTGTACTTGCTCACAGAAATTCTGTTTCTCAGTTGAGTAACACTGTCACAGTCCACGTATGGATTTCTTCTTGGCACTTTTAACTTATCATATGAGACAGAGAAAACTGTAATGTTATCTATCGGTAGAGTTCATTTCCAGCAGCTCTCGGATTCTTCAATGCTTTGACAAATTCACGGTTACAAAAGAACCATTGCAACAATATTTTCGTCTGTTGAAGACTACGTATTCTGATCCACTCTTAGCGCGACCGTTCCGCGTCTTTGACAGCGTCACTTCAGTGTGAATTTTTCACGTCCTGTCCGTGCCATGTCCCGAACTCTCCACCGCCATGCGTCCGCGACACGCCTTTTCTGTTTGTTTTTTTTTTTTTATTGAATTTAGCTCCCTTCTCCCCCGGTGGAGGGGAAAAACATAATGAGGAGACATAACAATAAAAACCGGTGATAAAACGGTGATTGTTTAAAACTGGTACATGGCGAAAAAGTTGTGAAGAAAAATAAAAAACAAAGAGGTCAGTGATCCTGATTAAAAAACACCTAGGGAATAGGCATGCACAATTAAAAAACACGGCGACAGTGTGGTTTCTGTTCGCAGCACTGTAAAAAGGGGACGCACAACACTGAACACTCACGGAAAACACTGCACTATATAGTACGAAGGCATATGGGTATGTGGAGAGGCCTTTTCTGTGTGAACTGGCGCTTAGGTATTTCATTGAAGGAAGTGGGCGCTATAGACGATCGAGGTCTCTCTGACGTGACGGTACCGTGACGTGACGGTCACTGTGATTTGACCTTAATATGGTACTTCAGATTAATTTTGTTTTATAGAGAAATGTTACAGGCTATGCAGCATACCACGTGAGTTTTGTAAATGATTAATCTTGATTAACCTTTAAAATCCAAATTGCTAATATCTGATTTTACTGAAAATGCTGAAATTCCGAAGCAAAGATTTCATCTTTAATAACTGCGTCATCTATGTGTAGTCTGCAGTTAAGCCACAGAGGATATAGTTACAGACTTAGTCTTTACTGTGCTGAAAAAATATGGATTACATGAGGAGCGGTGATCCAGACACACTTCTCTGAAGAAGATTTAAAATTATTTGTTCTTTGTATTTTGTATTCTGTACATTTATGTTTCTAATTTGTTTATTTAAACTAGTGACATATCTTCTTATTGTTTCCAGTCCGTGGGCTCAATACTAGTATTGAGCTCACAGCTGACTTTTACAGTGGTTAATGTGATCTTATACGAATTCTCAATAACTAAGAATTAGAATATGTGCAGAAATAATGTCTTTACTGCTCCTTCGATCATGTGGACAGCATATTACTTTAAGTAGTGAAACTGTGTTCGGAAGATTGAAACAGTTGCAATCCGTTATGAAATATGGTAAGATATACTGTTTTAATTATGAGAAAAACGCTAGGATGATACAAGTTTTCTGTTTTATTATTTAAACGCTGTGTTTTAGATATTTCCAATATTTTCAATTCATTTATTGGCCACTGGATAATTTTTTCGGTGACATTAGCTTAACTTACGTTGTGAAGGGTATAATCTCTGAACTTGCAACAGGTGCTGTGTACATTGTGGATGAGGTCGTAGAATCGCAGTTATTGACAGTTGGTTTGACGCACTAGCGACGTGAAGTGTTAACATAGTTTATACTTTGACGTCGGTGACGTGTAAACAAGCGGTGTGTATTTATCGCCAGAAAATTTCTATGTAAATAATTCGTTGTGACAAAGACAATACTTATAATGACGTTGGTTCGGCTTCCTATACATGTGTTGTACATAAAGCCGGTAGTCAAGTAGATTAGTTTTCTCTGTATTTTTGGGCATGATTGTTTATTTAGCAGTACAGGTTTGAATCATTTGACGACTTATATTAAACAGTTTATTTTAACGTGCTTATAGTTTAGCGATATCCGTCAGAACTTAAGGCATTAACGCTATCGTGAACCACAGTCTCCTGTGTGTAGGAGAGGTGAGCGTCCACCAAATTTGCGTTACGACGGTGACAATTTCTGTCATATGTAGGTGTCAGTGCTTGTGCAGCACATAGCATCATAGACTTACTTTGCGTCGTTTTTTTTGTCAGTTGTGTTGTACGAAATAGTTCCTGCAAAGTAAACCCCAGTTAAATGCCAAACGAAGTGGCGCAGTGGTAGGCACTGATTCTCTTTAGAGAGTAAAATCCCTTCCCGTTGTTTCCCTTGGTCGCACCGTCATAATTCCTTTGAAAATGACGCAACCAATTTCCTTCCCAATTGTTCCCTATCAGGGTTTGTGCGTCGTCCCTAATCTCGTCGTGAAATGTACGTTGAAGTGTAGCCTTTCTTTGAACTGGATAGAATTTTTATTACTGTAGAGACCTGGAAAGTCATATGAGGCGTTACAAGCGACAATACAATTACGTCTCTCTCTCTCTCTCTCTCTCTCTCTCTCTCTCTCGACGAGTTATTAATTTTTGTAATTACATATGACAGTATACTACATATTTTTAATACGTGCATTGTGTTGCTATTTACCGACCGATCGCATTCCAATTTTCCAAGTACAATAATAAATATCATTTTCTTGCCCTCAATTAAGAATTCTTAGGGATGTAAGAACTTGGAATAAAAATCCCCAGATTTTTATTTTGAATTGTTGATGTGGTAGCTCCCTGAAAAACAGATTTATGGCAGTGAGTGTAATTGATTTGTTTGCAAAACTGTTTTTTGTAGTTGTGCAATGGAATGATGCCAGGTCACAATTATTTGTGGTACTGTTTTTATGGCATATTTTGTACTGCTGGTGTCTTCAATGCCTCTCCTCGAGAATTGTGCTGAAAAAATGTCAGAGTGATGTTAATGATATCTGGATGGCATGCTGTTATATTATCCTCAAATACATTGGTTGTATTCTGTTGGTGGTCCCACATAATGCCACTGTATGATATCACTGTATTTAGGCATAATAGGCAACTTTCATCTCTGGATGCTAACACAAAGGCGAAGAAAATATACCGCTGTTAATTTCTCACAGGCTACCACTTTTTCTGTGTTATCCCAAGGAAGTTTAGAATTGGTGATTATCTCAAGGGAATTAACAGCCCTCAATCCTTATTACATGTAATATTTCAATCCTATGCCCTATTTTGATTGATTCATAGGAAGTTTTCATTCCACCAAGCTTCAGTGTTGTCAGTGGTTTGATCTGTTTTATATTTTAACTTCTCTGTTGTTTCTGATGTTATTCAGACAGCTGTATGTGAGAGTAAATGACTACAAGTAGATGGTCCTATTTTTATGTGGCAAGCCATTACTATAAATAATACTGGGTCCAGTAAAAACCTGTGAGGAATGTCCACATGTACTTGCAAGTGGCCAGATTCTGTACCATTAACAATAACCAACTTCATCCTACTATTTAAATACATCTTTACTGATGCAATGGTGTTTCAGTATTTAATATGTCTTGGGAGTGTGTCACTAGCTTTTGCCAAATCAAAAAAGTCTGCTCTGAATCAATGTTTGTTCTTTAGTTGATTAATGCACTATGACAAATGACACAGCAGCCTTAACAGCACCCGTGCCTTATCTGAAACCATGCTATCAGTAAAGATCTGGGTTTCCCTTAATTTATGTTAAATTTGGTTGCTATAGTATTTGGAGGAGGAGGGGGGGGGGTTAGACTTACATTCCATTTAGTCTAGTCATTAAGATTTTTGGAAGTGTGACTTTCTGAAAAGGTACTGTTTCCGCCGTTCTTTGTCTGCTACTTGGTGTGTTCCCATGTTCTATGGATCATTTGTACAACTAATATTGCAGTGAGATGGAATCAGTCAATTGACATTCGTTTTACCCATTTTTCTTCTGGTTCTGTAACAATATTAAACATTCTTTCTTCTGAACTGCTTTGAACTATTTAAACAAACTTCAATAGGGGATAAATATACTGTGAGGTAGTAGTCAAAATGCATAACTCCTTAAACAGATGATCACGTATTTTAACAATGAACATTTCCTGTCTTAAAGCTGAGCTACCCCAGAACATTATTGCTTATGACCTCATTGAATGAAAATACATAAAATATGTTAACTTATTAATTTGTCTCTCCCCAAGATTTGCAATGATTCTAAGTGTAAATGTGGCTTAACTAAGTTGTCCCAAGATATCCAGAATGTGTTTTTTCCAGATTAAATTCTTATCAGTAGGGATACCTAGAAATTTTGGCATTCTCACCGTGGTTATTATTTCCTCACCACATATTACACTTATCATTGGTGCAGTACCTCTAGATGTGTAATACTGAATATTTTGTCTTTTTGAAGTTGAGAGTGAGGCCATGTGCAGAAAACCACTCAGCAATCAATAATACTTAGAAGAACATTATTTACCATTTCTTCTTTTGCTGTTGTATGCTTGGACTGATTACAGTACTACTGTTATCTGCGAAAGATACTTATTTGCTGCACATTATTTTCAATGGAAGGTCATTTAGATGTCTGAGAAACAGTAGTGAACCTAAAATTGAGACATATGGAGTTTCATAAATGATTTCTCCACAGTCAGAAGAATCTCCTCTGCTTACATTGGTTGAGTTGTTACATATAACTTTCTGCATTCTTTTAGTTGGATATGATATGATACTTGAGAAAAGCTAACTTCTCTCTCTCTCTCTCTCTCTCTCTCTCTTTCTCTCATGTGTAAACAAAGAAATCACAGAGCCTTATAAAAGTTGCTCAAATATTTGCACACATTTCAGAAATGTCCAGATTGACGCAATCTGTATTTTCCCAAGGTTTTATATTGCTCATGGTTTGCATCTTAACAGATTGGGTAAGTAACTGATAGCCAAACAAATTGTCAACATTGTTACAACAACAGTAAAAGCAGCTATACCAAGGATAGTATTGGCAGCAACATTATCACCGACCTCACAATCACCTGTAGCAGCAAAAGAATCTTCATAACTGGTGTCAAATAAGGAACACCACCTCCAAAACTCTACAGCTGATGCATCATCAACCACATTAGGTGCAAATTAAGAATCATCAGAGGATAAGCCAGCACCTCCACCAAGTCCAATAAAAGCACCAGCAGCTGTAGCAGAAGCAGCACCAACAGTAACAGCAGCAGTACCATCAAAAGGAGGGAAGAGAGCTACGGTAGGGAAAGAAATTAAAATTAGATGGACAGGGTCAACTATTGTGCACAGGAGGAAAATAGTGCTGCCTGCCAGTTTGAGCTTTTACCTGCCATGTTTCCAATGGGTGTGAACCCTTCACCACCTTGGCTTCGTGCGGCGGCCAGTGTTAATCTTAGACTTAATTTGCTTCCTAAGGAAACTACTCTGGGTTTGATCTATCACTGTTTCTCAACATTTACACACAACTTAGCAATAGCACCTTCATGTACACTGATGGGTGTAAGACACTATGGCGTTGTTTATGCCTTCATCATTGGCACTGGCCATTTTCAGTATCTGCTTCAGGAACATTGCTCAATATTTACACCAGGGCTCTTCGCCTTTTATCAAGTCGTGCATTACACCCAGTGACACAGGCTTATTGTCATATCCCCCAATTATCTGTGCCCTTCAGAGTGTCTGTGTGTTGTACACAGTCCATTCCTTAGTGCAAGGGGTCCAAGAAAGCTTCCACATGCTCGCTCTTGATGGACCTGCTGTGATGTTTGTGGGTGCTTGGTCACTTTGGTCTGACAGGAAACGAGGCTGCTGCCAAGGCTGCAGTCCTCCTACCTCGGCCCACTAGCTCTTCCATTCCTTAGAATGATCTCCATGTTGACATCTGTTGACATCTTTTTAGCCATTGTCATTTGTTAGATGGTGATCTTCCACCAATGTGTACTCATTGTCATCAACCTTTGATGGTTTGCCATTTTCTGACCAAATGTCCTTTTTTTAACCACTTAATTCTAGTGTATGTGTGCTGTCTGAGTTACCAGTCATGTCAGTGAACGATACGTAGGCTGTCAACCGCGTTTTACTTTTTACCCATTTTAGCAATATGGCCAAGGACATTTAATCTTTAGCACAGGATCTCCACTGCCTGTATGGTGCATTTTGTGGACCTTTCTCCAAGAGGAAGATCCTTAGACTTAGCTCTCTTGCCATCTGTCAGTTTCGCTTAACAGGTAGGCCTAGTCGCTTTTAACTTCTTTCTCGTATTAGTGTTCTAAGGTTGACATGGGCACTAGTGACCTCAGTTGTTTTTGTGTCCTAAAACAAACCACAAAAAAAGTTTGGTTTTTTAGTCGTAGGCAGAACAAAGGGTAAACACACAAGGTAAGTGGTGTGTGTGAAAATTATATATTGAGTAATGGAATTACTAATTTAGACACTGGTATAAAGGTGCCATCTGTATTACAAAGGACTACATAAGCAAATCTCAGATAGATATACATCCAATGTAGCTGATGGGAGAATAGCTGGAAAAGGTTTTGAAGTACTTCACCAAAATGTGCAATATGCATCCAATAAATCAGATGAAATTGATGTATTATTAGCTACTAAGATGCCAAACATTTTTATTGTGGCACAGCTAAAGGAAAATAAACCAATCTAAAAGTATATAAAATATGGCACATTATTGTAGAAGTAAGAAAGAAAAGTGGTGGTGTAGCTATGTGCACTGAGATGACAAGTCATGGAATATCTCCTAATATTGTGTTGGACCTCCTTTCTGGCCAGTGTTGTGCAGCAACTCAACATGGCGTGGATTCCACAAGTCACTGGAAGTCCTCTGGAGAAACACTGAGTCATGCTGCCATTATAGTAACCCAGAACTGCAAGAGTTTTGCTGGTGCAGTGTTTTGTGCACAAACTGACCTCTCAGTTGTGTCATACATCGGGCAATCTGGATGGCTGAATCATTTGCTTGAATTGTTTGGAATGTTCATCGAACCAAACAAATGGTGTCAAAGTATCCGAACATTTCCAGTCAATGATTGATTCAGTTGGACCAGAGAACCCAGTCCAATCCATGTAAACACAGCCCACACCATTTTGGAGCCACCACCAGCTTGCATAGTGCCTTGTTGACAACTTGGATCCATGGCTTTATGGGTGTGCACTACACTGGAACCCTGCCATCAGCTCTTACCAACTGAAATAATGACTCATATGACCGGGCCACTGTTTTCTAGTCCTCTAGGGTGCAACCGATATGGTCAAGAGCCCAAGATTGTCGTAGGCGATGTCTGTTGGGCTCTTAGCAAAGGTATTTGCGTCAATCACCTGCTGCCATAGCCCATTAATGCCAAATTTTGCCACACTATCCTAATGGGTACATTTATTGTACATCCCACATTGAGTTTTGGTATTATTTCACATGATGTTGCTTGTCTGTTAGTACTGAAAACTCTATGCAAACACTGCTGCTTGCGGTTGTTAAGTGAATGGCATCGGCATCTACGCTGTCCATTCAGAAATGGAATGCCCTATGCATCTATCTCCAACTATCAGCCTGCATTCAATGTCTGTTAAGTCCCATTGTGTGGTCATAATTACATCAGAAACCTTTTCCATGACTTACTGAGTATGAATGACAGCTGTGCCAATGCACTGCTCTTTTATACCTTTTGTACTCGATTCTACTGCCATCTGTATATGTGTGTGTATTGCTATTTCATGACTTTTTTTCAACTTTGTGTATGTTGATAGTAATGTAATTGATGGTACTGCATATCATATACTTAACTGTACAGAACTAGTGATTGAAGCAGCAGCTGCTAGGAAAAAAGTGTGTTGTGCTGCGTCAGTATCACTCACCAATCTCAAGAGTGGATAGTTTCCTCTTTGAATTAGAGATATTACTAGGCAGACTTACCAAAGAATTCACTTTTTTAATGGTGGATGACTTTAATATTAATGACAATGAGGGGGAATACTTGTGCAAGAAGCTTTCTTGTTATCTGAAGCTCATTCAACCTGCAGACACACAGAAAAAGTCCAACAGGATGTACAGATACTGTAGACACTATCATACATTGTGTAATCACTAACATATCAGAGAACATATTGAATTTACAGTTCATGAACCTGATAATTGCTGACTATTATGGCCAATCAATTGAAGTGCATGGTAATGTTATGAGCAATTAATGTATAGTGATAGAACTGAATCAGACCAGACCAGGAAACCTAAGTTACCTTGGAAGTTTCACTGAAAGCAGAAAACTGGAAGAGGATTGCAGTGAAAAAATCAGAAAAGAGTTGGAAAAATTTTCTGTGAAACTAAATTATTTTATAAATATTAGCTGTCCAAAACTTAATCAGGAGGATAAATGTTTAGTGAAGGGTGGGGTCTGTAAAGACATGAAGGAAGCCTACAGCAGTTTGATAAGGGAGAGAAAAGCCAGCTCTTATAAACCTATAAGAAAAAATTTGTCAGATATCTCTAAAACTGTGTGGGCACAGGCAGGTAAGAGACAAAATACCAACTCATGTTATCACACTTAACAAAGGAAGGAACACAACTAAATGATCTATATGAAGTATGTGAAATTTTCAGTCAGTACTACATGGCTATAGTGGATGGGTTGGTCAAAAACCAAAACTTTGAAATAGTAAATAATATAAAAACTCCAGAAAATTAACAGGTTGTTTATTCCTAGTCATAAGCCATAACTAAATACTTGAAAAGGCAGATGGATTGGATGGCATCACTCTTTAAAGTATTAAGCATCTTTCTAAAAACCTAACAAAACCTATCATGTTCCTTATAAATCAAATACTGCAGGAAGGAATATTTACAAATTGCTTAAGGAAAAGCAAAGTAATCCTTCTATATAAAAGATAAGATGAAGGGAATTATGGCAACTACAGACCTATCAACATCACATTTGTTCTGTTGAAAATTGTAAAAATAGTCATAAAGGATAGACTAGTAGATTTCATAGAGAAACAAAATAAGTAGGGCGCAGAATGGTTTCAGAAAAGGTCAATCTACAAAGACAACAGTTGCAGACTTCACGACATATATAGTCAAAAACAGGAACAAGTTTATAGTCAAAAGTTTTCACTTATAATTAGCATTTTTATTTTCAGAATTTCTAGTTCATTGATTTATTCCTTGTGCATGTTGCCCTCAAAATGTAGATGTATTTTGTGATTAGTTTCTGAATCGTGAACTGAATGAGATGGTTACTCTTCTTAATGTACAGGACACGCATTTGTTAGGATTTGCATTGTTGCAAAGGTGAATACTGGGATGTGGTTCCTTTGATTAAACCATTTCCAACTTCTTGCCTTATCCTCACCTTATCCTATCCTACTTTGTTAATGTTTTATAAATATGCTAGCGAACCTAGAAATGCTTTGCAATTGCTAAATGTGTGTGGGAATTTTATATACATCCTAATCTCCTTCTCCTTCCTCTCTCTGTCCATCTCCTCCTCCCCCTCAGTGTCCATCTCATGATCTTCCTTAGCTCTTTGTCCGTCTTGTCCCCCTCCCTCCCAATCTTTCTCATTCTCCTCCTTCCCCCTCTTTCTGCCCATCTCCTTCTTCCCCTTCTCTCTGTCAATTTCCTTCTCCTACACATCTCTGTCCATCTCACCTTCCCCACTCTCTCTGACCTTGAGCCTTGTTTATTGTTATTGTAATTGAAACCTTGACTGGGAAAAGAAGTGAATTAAAATGAATGGGTAAATCGGTTGGAATTGGTGTGTGTGTGTGTGTGTGTGTGTGTGTGTGTGTGTGTAAGTAAGTAATATATGTGGAAGAAAGAATGTGTCAATATTCTCTTTCACAGTCAGTCTTATCAGAAGATCTGTACATTGTTGTATCGTGTAACAGTTCAAAGCAAATCTGTCAAGGACTTTTTGAGATTTTTGCTATCAACGTTTCGCCTTAATATAAAATATAGATTTATATATTACATATATTTAAAAAAAATATGTTTATTGGAGCATTGTGTAAAAATTTGAAATAAATTGGTTCAGAATTTTACAAGTTTTCTTCGCAACCTTTCCCATTAATATATAAGGGGAAAAGGTTATTAGGAAAACTCATGTAAAATTCTGTACCAATTTATATACATATAGCCCACACATGCAGCCCATGTATGTCTCAGTTTTTTATCAAAGCATCATGTAAAAATTACAGATACACTGAAGAACCAAAGAAACTGGTACACCTGCCCAATATCAAGTAGGGCCCCCATGAGCACGAAGAGGTGCCACAGCATGACGTGACATGGACTCGAACCCCCTGCGGGCTTGGGGATTAGAATAGGTCCGAGGTATTCCTGCCTGTTGTAAGAGGTGACTAAAAGGAGTCTCTCACATTTTGGCCTTTATATGATGGTCCCCTGTAGGGTTTGACCTCCATTTTTCAAAATTTTCCTGAAGAGCGAGCCAATTGGGGAAGAGCACCTTACATGGTGCATAGTGTCCACCATGTGCTGAGACCTCTTGCATCCATCGTCGATGTGGATCTGCACTTCCGCTCATTCTCCAGCTGTTGGGTGAGGTTTCCCTCCGCTGCTGACGATAATGGGCTTCTTAGCTTGTTTGCGCCTGATATCCAGCACGGTAGTCAGTCCCTTGTGGTGAGGCCGCCATTTACCCTGTTGATTGTATCCCCCTGACCACACAGGGATCACTCCAGATGCTGATGCCTGCACTGTTAACTCCCCACGTATCCCAAGGAGTAGATGTCCATTACCATGGGGCATTGGGACTCCCAGCAATGGCCATCCTGCGAGGCGGCATATGCTGCTACTGGGTGGCACCCATGGGGAGGGCACCTGGTCGGAGTGGGTGGCATCAGGCCGGATGACGCACCATGAAGCATAGTACGTCATCGCAATACTTCCTATGCCCCAATCTGTGTCAACTGCAGAGAGCACCATTCGCCTCACTCGCCAGACTGCAGGATTCTCCAGAAAGAAAGAAAAGAATGGAATAAAAGACCCTGGACCAACTGACGTACACTGGGGCTAAGAGAAAATACGAGAGGCTACAACCTGTGCATATGATGTCAACCTAAGCTGCTGCTGTAACGGTTCTACTATCTTCCATTCCGCCGCATACAATTGGCTCTCAGAGCCGTCAGACTCCACCTGCCCCCTTGGTGGTGGTGGTGGTGGTGGTGGTGGTGGTGGTGGTGGTGGTGGTGGTGAGGGGGGGGGGGGCACTTCCCTCCGTTGCTCCTACACAACCTACTTCAGAAGCAACACTTCTCCCCCCCCCCTTCCTTCCAGCCCCCCCCCCCCCAACCATCGGGGACATCAGTCTTCTTCAGCTCTTCTCGCCAGGAAGGGATCCCTTGGGTCACTCCATACCAGTGGCAAAGCTGACACCTGCCAGTGGCTGAAGCAATCACAGGTAGCTGGTTGTAGGGCTTCACGGTCCTCCTCAGTCCCTAAGACTGAATCGGTGAAGCCCTCCCAGCTGGACAAATCTAAGGAGCAGTGAGAGAAACCTAAAAATGAAAAACAACCCCAAGAACCAAGGCACTGCGGTGGCACCCACACCACCACTACCTAAGAGCTCTGTGTCTGAGGATGAGGTGGAGACTCTGGTGCCTGCTGAGGACCTAGATCTCACTGGGCCCTCAGACATAATGGATGTCAATCACACAGGTACTCATCTGGTGGCAGCCTTCCCAGTCTCACGATCATGTAATCTTCCAGTGGAATTGCGGCAGTTTTTCCCACCACCTGGCTGAGCTATGGCAACTGTAACATTTACACCTGCTTTCTCCATTGCCCTTCAGGAAGCCTGGTTCCCGGCAATGCAGACCCCTGCCCTCTGCGGCTATAAGGGATGTTGCAGGAACTGTAGTGACTATTATGGTGTCAGGTGGCATTTGCATCTATGTCCTGAACTCAGTTTGTAGTGAAACTGTGTCCCTTCAAACCCCTCTTGAAGCTCAGGCTGTCAGGATAAGGACAACGCAGGAAATAACTGTCTGCAATGAATATCTTCCTCCAGATGGTGCAGTACCCCTGAACATATTGGCTGCACTGATTGATCAACTCCCTAAACCTTTCCTACTTTTGGGAGATTTTAACACGCATAACTCCTTGTGGGGTGGCGCCATGCTTACTGGCCGAGGTAGGGAGGTCGACAATTTACTGTCCAGGATGCTCTGTAAATCTGGTGTCAGCTGGCGAGGTGGGGGAAGTGCTTTCTGCCGGCAGTGCTGTTCTTCGACAGAAAACTCGACCCCTGCCTCTTAAATACAGGTGCCCCCACACATTTCAGTGTGGTACAGTGGCACATATTCAGCCATTGATCTCTCGGTTTGCAGTCCTGGCCTTCTCCCATCTAAGTACTGGAGAGCACGTGTGAAATAGTGACCACTTCCTCATCTTCCTGTCTCTCCCTCAGCAACATGTCCATGGACGCCTACCCAGATGGGTTTTAAACAAGGCAGACTGGGAGGCCTTCACCTCTGCTGTCACCGCTGAATCTCCCACACATGGTGCCATTAATGTTGTCATTGAGCAGGTCACTACAACAATTGTTTCTGCGGTGGAGAATGCGATCCCTCGTTCTTTAGGTTGCCCTGGCGAAAGACAGTCCCTTGGCGGTTGCCGGAAGTTGCTGAGGCAATTAAAGAGCTTTGGTGAGCTCTACAGCGACATAAGCAGCACCCTTCCCTAGAGCACCTAATAGCCTTTAAGTGGCTCCTGGACATTTGCCAGCTTATAAAACGACAGAAACAGGAGTGTTGGGAGAGGTATGTTTCGACCATTGGGTGCCATACATCACCTTCACAAGTCTGGACGAAGATCCCTAGTCTTTTTAGGGGACCAGACCCTAACAGGTGTCCCTGGCATTAGCATGAATGGCATGTTATCTACCAATGCAAACACGATTGCTGAGCAGTATGCCCTAGCCTCTGTGTTGGAGACCTACCCCCTCCCCAGCCTTTCACACCCTCAAATGGTGGATGGAAAGGAAAGTCCTCTCATTCGCTACATGCCAAAGTGAACCCTATAACGCCCCATTTACAGAGTGGTAGCTCCTCAGTGCCCTTGCGCATTGTCCTGACACAGCTGGTGGGCTGGATCAGATGCCCAGGCAAATGATCAAACATCTCTCGTCTCACTACAAGTGACATCGCCTCATCAACTTCAACTGGATCTGGTGCGATGGCATCTTTCCATCACAGTGGCGGGAGAGCACCATCATTCCGGTGCTCAAACCGGTTAAAACCTGCTTGATGTGGATACCTACCATGGTGTACACCTAAGCTGCAAATTCTTCTGGACCTTTCACATGGCCCAAAGGACTCCGTTAACCCTGTGGCTCTTTGCTGTCACTTCCTCTAGATTCTCGACATGTACCGGGGCCATGAAGTAGTTTACATTGACAGCTCGGTGGCTGATGATCATGTAGGCTTTGCGTATGTTCATGGAGGGCTCATTGAACAGCACTCCTTGCCAGATGGCTGCAGAGTTTTCACTGCAGAGCTGGAGACCATGGCTTGTGCTCTTGAGCACATCCGTTCATGCTCTGGCGAGTCATTTTTCCTGTGTACCGACTCCTTGAGCAGCCTACTAGCTATCGACCAGAACTACCCTCGCCATCCTTTTGTAGCATCCATTCAGGTGTCCATCTATGCCCTGGAATGGTCCCGTCATCAGTGATGTTTGTGTGGACCCCAGGCAACGAACTTGCCAACAGGCTGACCAAACAGGCTATGCGGAAACTGGTTCTGGAAATGGGCTTCTCCGAAACTGACCTGCATTCTGTCTTACGCTGCAGGGTTTTTCGGCTTTGGGACACGGAATGGCATAACAGTACACACAACAAACTGTGTGTCATTAAGGAGATTACGAATGTGTGGAAGTCTTCCATGCAGTCCTCTCGCAGGGAATCTGTTGACCTCTGCCGGCTCCGCATTGGCCATACGTGGTTAACGCATGGTTACCACCTCCGTCACTAGGACCCTCCTTGGTGTCGCTGTGGCTCACAAATGAGTCATCCATCTCTCGCTGGACTGCCCACTTTTAGGTGCTCTGTGGCAGGCTTTTAACTTTCGCAGCACCCTACCTTCGGTGTTGGGCAACAATGCCTCAACAGCAGCTTTTTTTTTTTTTTTTTTTTGTGAGGGTAGGTTTTATCATTTGATCTAAGTTTTAGCGCATATCCTTTGTGTCCCTTTGTTTCCTCCACCCTAGTGCTTTTTGGGTGGAGGTTTTAATGTGTTGCAGAGTGGCTGGCTTCTCCTTTTTATTCTCATGGTCAGCCACCCACGGTAATCTTTCTTGTTTTAGTCTCTTCTACCTGTTTCTTGTGCCACTATGTGGTTTTCTTGTCAGTTTGTACATTTTAGTGTTTGTTACCCATCTGTGATTCTTATGGTTTTCTCCTTTCTTCCAGCTGTGTTTTGTATGTCTCGATTATTTTACTCCCACCCTTGTGGAATTATTTTAATTGGAACGAGGGGCCCGATGACCTAGCAGTTTGGTCTCTTCCCTCTCTTTCAAACCAACCAACCAACCATGGACTCAACTAACGTCTGAAGTAGTTCTGGAGGGAATTGACACCATGAATACTGCAAGCCTGTCCATAAATCCATAAGAGTACAACAGGGTGGAAATCTCTTCTGAACAGCACATTACCAGTCATTTTGGATATGCTCAACAGTGTTCATGTCTGGGAAGTTTGCTGGTCAGCGGAATTGTTTAAACTTGGAAGTGTGTTCCTGGATCTGCTCTTTATCAATTCTGGATGTGTGGTGTTTTGCATTGCCCTCCTGGAATTTCCTGTCTGTTGGAATGCACTATAGACATAAACAGATACAGGAAATCGGACAGGATGCTTACATATGTGTCACCTGTCAGTTGTATTTAGGTGTATCAGGGGTCCCATATCCCTCCAACTGCACATGCCCCACACCATTACAGAGCCTCCACTAGCTTGAACAGTACCCTGCTGACATGCTGGGTCCATGGTTTCATGTGTTTGTCTCCTTACCCGTACATGTCCAGCTGATCGTTACAATTATTTGAAATGAGACTCGTGCGACCAGGCAACAGTTAAAGTAAACTGTCCAATGTCGGTGTTGATGGGCCCAGAAGAGGCATAAAGCTTTGTGTCATGCAGTCATAAAGGGAACACAAGTGGGCCTCCATCTCCGAAAGCCCTTTTCGATGAGGTTTCATCGAATGGTTCGCACGCTGATCCTTGCCGATAGCCCCACATTGAAATCTGCAGCAATTTGCAGAAGGGTTGCTCTTCTGTCACATTGAATGATTCTCTTCACTCATTGTTGGTCCCTTTCTTGCATGATCTTTTACCGGCCGCAGAGATGTTGGAGATTTGATGCTTTGCCGGCCCCCGATATTCACGGTACACTCGTGAAATGGTCATGCCCAATCGCTCATGCGCCAACTATAACACCACGTTCAAATGCACTTACATCTTGATAACTAGCCATTGTAGCAGCAGTAACAGATTTAACAACTGCCCCAGACACGTGTCGTCTTATATAGGCGTTGCTGACCACAGCACTGTATTCTGCCTGTTTACATCTCACTGTATTCAAATACGCCTGCCTATACCAGTTTTTTTGGCGCTTCAGTGTAAATTGAGCAAGAACTTTAAGTGAAAAGCACCAGTTTGCTTTTGTTCTACAAAAGCAAACTGGTGCTTTTCATTTATTGTAATGTTGTTCCACCAAGAACAGACGGAAGAGTCTGTTAACTTTAAGTGATTTTTTTCTAACAATGTTTCCTCCTTATGTATTATATATATTTATATACCTCATACATTGAAAAATTAGTAGCCTATGTCTGTGAGTGTTTATTAGAGCAAACTGTAAAAAACTGAAGTAAATTGGTCAAGAACTTTTGAAAAATTTTGCTAACAACTTTTCTCTGAGACATAGTAGGAATATATTTACATACCACATATTTTTAAAAAGTAGCAGTATATCTGTCTGTTCATCACAGTTTTGTGCAAAAATCTGTAGTAATTTTGTCACAAACTTTTAAGGTTTGTTGTTAATCTTTCCCATTTATATAGTGTATACATAGTTATATATCATTTCTATTTTGAAAGGGTGTAGGATATATGCAGCTGATTGTTTATTGGAATATAATGTAAAATTTTTAAGTAAATAAGTCATGAATTTTGACTTTTTTGGTAACAACGTTAAAATTAATCTTCTCTTTGTATAGTAGTATAGATATTAGTTCTTTAATATTTTACACGTTTGATGTTATTGTACTAAATGGTCTATGGATAAATAAATAAATAAATAAATAGACCTATCAGAGACTTTTTATTGTGTGTGTCAGAGTCCTGTTAGAAAAATTAAACCAGTATGGCATAAGAGGCCGAGCAAACAATATTATCAAGGCCTTTACTGAAAATGGGCAACAGTGTGTAGAGATAAAATATAAATAGGGCAGCTGATGGGAAAAATGTGCTTTCAACATTCAAATAGGTAAAATATGGTGTACTCAGAGTTGGATGTTGGGGGCCATTACTATATATTTTATATGTAATTGATATGCCTGAATGTGTAAATGAACAGTGGTAACATATGCTGATGACAGTTCAACTAATTATCAGTAAATTTGCAGAGGACCTTGAAATGAGGACATATTTAGAGCTGGATAGGGCTTCAAATACACTACTGGCCATTAAAATTGCTACACCACGAATAAATGCAGATGATAAACGGGTATTCATTGGACAAATATATTATACTAGAAATGACATGTGATTACTTTTTCACACAATTTGGTTGCATAGATCCTGAGAAATCAGTAGCCAGAACAACCACCTCTGGCCGTAATAACGACCTTGATACGCCTGGGCATTGAGTCAAACAGAGCTTGGATGGCGTGTACAGGTACAGCTGCCCATGCAGCTTCAACACGATACCACAGTTCATCGAGAGTAGTGACTTGCGTATTGTGATGAGCCAGTTGCTCGGCCACCATTGACCAGACATTTTCAGTTGGTGAGAGATCTGGAGAATGTGCTGGCCAGGGCAGCAGTCTAACATTTTCTGTATCCAGAAAGGCCTGTACAGTACCTGCAACATGCGGTCGTGCATTATCCTGCTGAAATGTAGGGCTTCGCAGGGATCGAATGCAGGGTAGAGCCACGGGTCATAACACATCTGAAATGTAACGTCCACTGTTCAAAGTGCCATCAATGCGATCAAGAGGTGACTGAGAAGTGTAACCAATGGCACCCCATACCATCACGCCGGGTGATATGCCAGTATGGCGATGACGAATACACGCTTCCACTGTGCATTCACCGCGATGCCACCAAACACGGATGCAACCATCATGATGCTGTAAACAGAACCTGGATTCATCCGAAAAAATTACGTTTTGCCATTGGTGCACCCAGGTTCGTCGTTGAGTACACCATCGCAGGCGCTCCTGTATGTGACGCAGCGTCAAGGGTAACCGCAGCCATGGCTCTGAGCTGATAGTCCATGCTGCTGCAAATGTCGTGGAACTGTTCATGCAGATGGTTGTTGTCTTGCAAACTTCCCCTGGGATCGAGACGTGGCTGCACGATCCGTTACAGCCATGTGGATAAGATGCCTGTCATCTCGACTGCTGTTGGAGTCCAGCACGGTGTTCCGTATTACCTTCCTGAACCCACTGATTCCATATTCTGTTAACAGTCATTGGATCTCAACCAATGCAAGCAGCAATGTCGCGATACGATAAACCACAATCGCAATAGGCTACAATCAGACCTTTATCAAAGTCGGAAACTTGATGGTACACATTTCTCCTCCTTACACGAGGCATCACAATAACGTTTCACCAGGCAATGCTGGTCAACTGCTGTTTGTATATGAGAAATCGGTTGGAAACTTTCCTCATTTCAGCATGTTGTAGGTGTCGCCACTGGCAACAACCTTGTGTGAATGCTCTGAAAAGCTAATCATTTGCATATCACAGCATCTTCTTCCTGTCGGTTAAATTTCGCGTCTGTAGCAAGTCATCTTCGGTGTGTACCAATTTTAATGGCCAGTGGTGTATTTTGGGGATCCAAACTTTTTTGTAAGTGGAAGTAAAAAAACTTTCATGAGAACACAAGCGAATAGGGGAGTCAAAGCGGATGATCTAGATATCAAGCTTTGGAGATTCAGGTATTTCAGAAATCTGTTGCAGAAAGTCTCTGGGATTGATGGACAGTTTCATGACAAGGAACTTTCATATTGATAAAATGCGGTCAAAAATTAGCACAAATATATTTCTCATGAGAAAAATGTCACAAACTGTTGATCAAGATGCTTTACTAAAAGTTTATTGTGGTCTAAGTTATCTGCACATCTCATACTCTATATCTGTGTTGGTCAATGCAGATAAGATACACACAGGTACACTACTTAAACTGCAAAAGAAAGTTATTAGGTGTGTTTAATCCTTTCACCGCACAAGGTGTAAAGAAAAGTACCACATGTATACAGACAGACTTAAGGCAAATGACTAAGAATCTAAAATAGCTGGATGTATATTTTATAACAAACTTCCAAGTAGTATAAAGAACTTTCAAACAAAAACTAAGGTGTCATCTGGTCTCAGCGTGTTGTTACAGTGTAAAGGAATTCTTAGATAAAAGTATAATGGTGTAAAGTTCTCACATGCCATTATACGGAATTATTAAATCTGAGATTCTTCTGCAAATGTTGTGTAAATAATGGAAAGACAGTGTGCTGGCCACTGTATCTATGCACAGTTTCTTAACTCTGCCTGATACTACATGTGTAGGTATGTTTGTAATCTTATTTATATTGTATGAATTCTAAATCTCTTGT
The DNA here is from genome assembly GCF_023898315.1 of Schistocerca nitens. Lineage (NCBI taxonomy): Eukaryota > Metazoa > Arthropoda > Insecta > Orthoptera > Acrididae > Schistocerca > Schistocerca nitens. Next base: position 248,440,050 of record NC_064618.1, on the reverse strand, counting down.
ACAAATGCCTGAAGACTAGTGTATACTTGTTTTATATACATACCAAATACTTTTAACACATCCATGTATATCATTACATATTCAATGTCAAAACAAAAAGTGATGAAAGAAAGAAAGAAAGAAAGAATGAAGGAAGGAAGGAAGGGAAAAAAAGTAAACATTATACATTGGTTTATTATAACATCAATTTCATAAAACCTCAGTTTAACCAGGATAATATTGTGATTTATGCAGTCAAGTGCCATAGATAGGTCACAGAAAAGACCAATTGATCTATTTTGTTATTTGTTGAGTGAATGTGAAAATGGAATTCTCATGTGCAACTCTTATGAAATCCATACTGTGATTTACTGAGGGTACTATTGTTGTGCAGTTAAGATGTGTTCTGGAATACATGACCACAAAAATTTTGAAAAATGTCAGTAGGGGAATGGGTCAGTAGTTATTGAGATTTCTCCTACCACCTTTCTTATAGAAGGGTTTAACAATGGGATATTTCAATCTCTCTGGAAAAGTTTGCTGAATTAGTGATGCATTACATATTCCAGAAAAAGTGCTTATTATATGGAAACAGGTGTTCAGTACTCCGTTGGAAACTCCATTAAATCCAGATGAGCCCTTATTTCTGAGAGAATATATAATTTTGTTAATTTTAGAAGTGTATGTGACACCACACGAATTTTCTCCTGAACTGTTTGCCCCCATATTTTCTGCTATATTTGAGAAATAATTAATAAACATATTCACTACTTGTGACTGACCATTTATAGCCATTCCATTTAAATTGATACTCCTTTGGAATGTTGAGGAACGTTTGTAGTGTGTAACTACTGCAAGATCTTTACTTGTTCTTGCCAACAGATAAAATTCCCTTTTCTGTTCGCAAGTGATCCATAGCTTTTTTACATAGCTGTTTGTCATTTCCAAGTAGTATATTTGGGAAGATATTTTCAAATAATAATATGAATTTATCATGAAAAAGATTAAATTTTGTGTCAGCATTTGGTCCATTATGAATTTCATACCAGATCATTTCTTGTAAACTATTCTTAAAAACATTTGTGCTGGAGTCATTAATTATTCTTACATTTCCACTGAGGAATATCTGTACTGTTATCCCAACAGTGCAACATGGTCAGCAAGAGCATTTGTTACTGGGTGTAGGCCTACAGCTATTTTCTTGTTTTGAGATTCTTCAGAGAAAATTTTATCAATTACAATTTCCTACCATCTTTATCCACCAGTGTTGGAAAGTTAATTATTGAGATCAAATTGTAGGATCCAAATAAGATATCCAGATCATTTTCCCTATTAGAATCCTTTATAAAATCTAGAACGAAATCACTGTGAACTGTTAGACGCTTGCTACTGTCTGACAGCTTGCATAGTGGTGAATCCATATTCCTCATAAATATTGTATTTCAAAATTTCCTAGTGGTGATCTATAATATATAGTTACAATTAAAAAGTTAACTACTTTTCAGTATTAATCCACAAGCATACACTTATATGTGCTGGTCAGTGCAAAATCTACTTGTCTCAGTATTTTTGAACCTGTGTTCTGGCTTTATACGTGTAACAAATCTTCCTCTTCCCATGTTAGTTTTACCTGACTAAGACACTAGGTCATAACCTTTTGCATTTAACCTTGTGTTTATGTGGTGCTTAGACAGGCGTGGGATATATATCTTCTCAGAGCCCATTGAGTTTTCCAAACAGGCAGGAGCTCTTCTACCTTATTACTCAGTCCTCTAATATTCTGATGGAGTAAACTAACCTAACTTTTGTTTTTATTCCTTTTGGGACTCTTCTGTTTTAATTTATTTCACAAGAGGGTGCCCAGTTCCTGACTCAAACCTTAAAAAGAAAAAAAAGTTTCCGTCTGTGACCATGAGCCACAGGTATATCTTACTTTGTATCGCTCCCCTCCACCCCACCCCCTCTTGTGCATTTTTTACAAGAAGTTCAGCTAACACATCTTTCCCTCTATTATTAAAGTGTAGACCGTGTCCATTATATGCCCATCTCCAGTTGTAGCAACAGCACTGCACTTGTGAAATTTCAGTCGGTAGCAGATTGCTCAGCTCTGTGTTCACAAGGCTCACAGCAGTGTTAACGCAGCACTGATCATGATGATGTAGGACTACCACAAGACTCAAAACTTGTGTGTGAAGCTGCTGCTCCTATTCCATCCAGGTCACCCATAATGCTGTTGTTGACAAGAAATTGATAGTGTCTTACATTATATTAACTTCTGTACATGAGAGCCAGGCTAGCCATTTAAATCGTAACAGTACCCAAAAATAATTCCCAATTGAAATATCATGAATGGATAATCGTACAACTTGTTAATTTTTTTTTTTTTTCGCAGTAAGTATGCTATGTAGAACAATTATGTAGGCATTTTGTTGAACAACTATTACATGTATTTGTTTTCTAATGTGGTAATGAAACTTTTTAGGAATGTCCACAGAAGACAAAAGACTAGACCTGGTTGTATTTGGTGCCAGTGGATTTACGGGAAAATATGCTGCTGAGGAAGCTTTCAGATTATCAAAAGACAAGAATTTTACATGGGGAGTTGCTGGAAGGAGTGCGGCAAAACTACAGCAAGTTTTAAAAGATATCAGTAAAAAGACAGGTAAATGTATTTGGTTAACTTATTGTGGCATTTCCTCTTGTTGCTGGTGGTTTATTCTGCCTTATGATTTATACATACAATGACACAAACACTTCTGTATCTTTTCAGTTATTTCACTTCTGGTATATCATCTACTGAAAGTAACTTTTACCTTTATGAAACGTCCCCTTTGAACAATTATACATGACTGTGCTTAAACTGACACACAATATTTTTAGCGCAACGCAATCTGACTTTCAAAGATCCCTACAAAAGAATGGCCCTGACTGACATTAACCTATACCTTTCACAAATCACTTACCTCACAAAAATCTTCGTTACTCAAACTACTGCAATACAGCGAGCGCCACTACTGCCAGCTAAATAAAAGATTCAAACTACTGAAGGCACTAACTACTGATAGGCATAGTTAGCAAACGAAAGATTTTGATAGAGAACAAACAATGTATTTACCTTACTAGTGTTCAAAAGTCATAATATATATAGCAGTTCATGACATCCAGTCTTACAAATTTCAAAACTCCACCATTTCTCTCCCCACATCCACCACTGCTGGCGGCTCACCTCCAACTGCGCAACACTACGCACTGTTAACATCCAGCTGCCCAACACTACAATGGCAGACAACAATGTAAACTAGCCACAGACTGCACACAGCACAGCCAGTGATTTTCATACAGAGCGCTATGTGGCGTTACCAATATAAAAGCATAAACAGCCTACTTACATAGCCCCCATGCTCCCCACAAAAAATTTTACAAATTGTTTTGGGCAGTGGCCAATACATATTTGAAAAAAATTTTCATAATTACAATAACAAAGAAATCAAATGCACACACTTATTGATACAATGTTGGTCAAAAGCTAAAATCTTCTCACAATCCATAAAGACAGACCTGATCATTCATCACAGTAAAATTGCAGTGTTTTTTCTCAATGTCTGAGCAGTAAAAGAAAATGCACACGGAAGTAGTGGATTTCCATGCAGTCTTGAAGTAGTGTTGTCCTTCCAACGGAAAGACAGTGCTGACTCTTGACATGCAGACAGGTAATGGGCCACAACAGAGCAAACCCACAGCAGAGTCAGTCGAAGTTTCGAAGAATATTGGTAGGTAGGTCATCAAAGAGCAGACCCACTGTAGTCCTGGTAGAGAGTATGGTATTGGTGAGTCATCAAAGGTGCAGACCCACTGTAGTCCTTGTAGAGACGGCCAGCAGCCAACTGTTGCGACTGTGCAGGTGCACAATCACCATCGAAGAGTCTTGCGGAGAATATAGCAAGTCCATAAACCACCACTTGTGCACTCAAGAGTTTTTTTTTTTAGAACCAGCAATGATGTTAACCAGTCCGTTGCTGAATTATCAACACACGTCCAAACACTAACAGTCCTCTTTTTTTTCACATATTGTGCATATACTATGACCAACAGAAATGTGTGCAGTGAAATGAATGCTTACAAGTTACTTAATTTGCTGAACTGGTGTCAATTACAATATTATAACAAGAGAACACAATAACAAAGGTACAAAATATATCATTAAAGAACATAACAATACAGATAACATTTGTGGTAATACGGGCTTTACAAAAGAATTGAACTAACATATACATCAGTGTTACAGGAATTATGACATAAGTAAATACATAAAAGATCAGAATAACTTTTGAAACATCAACTTTACACAAGAGCATTAAAACAAAACAGAATAAATAATGTCTAAGCATATTTACAAGGTAAATAACATATTACCAGAAAAATTCTACAACATAAATCTTATTAGATAGATACATACAGACAGGAAAAACACAAATTCACATAGTGTAATAATACAAAAATACAGGACAGGGTTTGTTTTCAGTGTAACATTTGTTACTGCAGTCCAACCCAAAACTTCATTCCATAGATCTTTCGTCTTATTTCAACATTTGTTTCCACCGAAAAAATCCTATCCAAGCATGCTTTCTGTATTTATATGTTCACATATTTCTTACCTCATTATTTATTTTCCATTATCTTACCTCATCATTTATTTCCAAGAAAATCCTACCTAAACCTGTTGTCCCTAAACCCTACTTTTTTGTTCATATCCTCTTTTAAATACTTTTTTGGCCAAACCATTTTCTTATAGCTTCTCAATGCATTTCTTTTCATTCATCACAACTCGTTCTCTTATATAGCCTACCCCATCTTAAGCTAACTTAAATCTACTGAGCTCAGATGCTAAACTAAGGGACGAGGTAATGCAGCAGCGAAAAACAATTAACACAAACAGCAATGATAAAAAATGCAAATTGGCAAAGCAAGCAGCATAAATTAGCAAAGCAAATGCAATATTACAACTAGTATAAGGCAATGCGCAGCAAACAAGAAAAATAAATCCGTAGTAAAACTGGCTTAGCAGAGTAATACAAAGTCAAATTCAGTAACATTATGCCTGGCAAACAGCAGCAGCAAATGCAATAACTTATATCTAAACATGACAAAGCTCAAGCAGAAAAAATATTACAGTAAAAATGGCCATGTTTAATACCTATGTCACATCTTAACACTAGGGTGATGCATCACCTTAACTTACACTGCTAAATAAGTTACCCAGTCATTAACAAAAATTATGTATGCAATTCCTGTGAAGGGAAATGTCTTTTTGTGCTCCCTCGTTTTTTTTAAGTAGATTATAAAATTATTATTTACTGGATCTGTAGGCATAAAATATTTATATTAGTACATCTATAAAATTTTATTTTAACCAATGCTGCAGTGCAGCTAGAAACTAGATACTAAACAAAATGAGCAATCTCTCAACTGCAAAGACAATAGATGTAAAATGTTTCTCATCATTTCATTAGGCATTTTAGTAAATATCATAAATTAAGAGCTCCACAGTGTAATCATATGTTTTCAAGTTTGAGCGTGTCGTATTTGCGATGCTTTCGACAAAGAAATGTCAATAGCGAGGATAATGGCCTCTTTTTTTTTTCATCTGTGCCTCTGAAAGGCACACACTAATGGATTTTTTCCAGGTGACTGTCGCACAGCTAGCTGCCCATGACACATTACGTGAAGGTGGTCACTTAACTTTCTTACCGAAATATTTACGACACCAGTTTGCACTACAGTGACAGTCGCATATAAAAATATTTTCACAGGTTGAGAATTCGCGTTACAAATGTGTAGAAAATAAAATCCTATAAATACAGCAGTGTCCAAAAAATTTTCGACAGCATTGTAATACATTCACGCATGTACACACATTTCATAATTCTTAAAGTACGTTTCTTGGTTTCCAACATCCTTTTCCACAAATCAGAGTCGCTAACCACTACTCATTATTCCTTACCTTATTATACATATACATATTCGTCAACACTTCTTCAATATTTCATCATAAGAAATACGTAGCATAATCAAATTCCTCATATACGGTAGCATCATCTTATTGATCATAAACATATCTCAACAGCATAATACACATCGTCGTCGTAATAATATCATAACATCTCAGTCAATTCTCAAAATCGTCGTAGCTTCCTCTAATAATTTCAAAACCTAAAAAAAATTCTCTGCTCATTTCAATAGTGTCATCTACCTCAAACGTACTTTAAAAATCATGATCCCATACCAAATACATCATTCAAAGCTCTCATAGTATCACAATGGTTCCGAAAAATATGAAGGGTTCACACAGTACAGACAAAATACAATTTCATAAGTGTGAACTTATCCAGCTGTGTAATTGCGTAAACATCTGTCACTGACGTAGTAAAAAAAAATGTTTGTCTCTCTCAGTTAAATGATCAGATAGCTGTGTAATTTATGTGACAGAGAAATATGGTACCGATGTGTAAAGTTGTATAAGCAAATACCATATTAGCTAGGGCTCCTTGTGTTTGCCAGACACATGGTACAGAAAGTAAGCGTGTACTCCCCTGAGGATTAATGTAATTATACCCTCAGGTGTTACAGATTACAGCAATGGAATGAAATGTATCACGGAAAACCTTTGTATCATTGTACTTCAAATATCTTTAAAAATAAATGTTTTAAGTACAAAATTAATCACTCAAATACGTGTACTGTAGCGCTAAACTGTACGTCTTGTTGTAAGATAATCTCTGTGGAAGTGTCGTAGTTATCGTCCTCCAAAAGCTAAGTTCTGCAGAAGTCAATGTACTTACCTCATGATAAACAAAAGTGAAATGCTTTGCATATAGATATCTTAGTTATTACACTTATTGCCGTGATGAAGAAAGTACTATGCTGTAACGTATTGTTGTGCTACGGAAAAGGCTGTCTCATTGTAGCTATACCACAAAAGTTACTACTAAAACATGTTTTACTTTCCAGAATAATTCAGAAAAACTGTGCAGATATAAAACAGAAACACCGCAAAAGCAACATTGTAAATTGTCACTCATTAGTAGCGTCATGATAAAATCGTGTAGCTGTCACATAAACTAACCACTGTGTCATCTGGTATCTCACAGAAAGTACTTTAAATCCAGAATGTATTTTCAAGTAAACCAAAATGTTGCATTAAAATCTCATTAGCAGTACTGGTAAATGTTCTTAGTATGTGAGCCTTATAGTCGTTACGTAATCGTGCAACTAACAAGCAAGAATGTACACACACAATAACACTGTGTCGTCTGTTCACTATAACAATGCATTCGTAATTTCTGTTTAAATAAGTTCTCTTGGTTCTTGACTGGATATTTAACTTCAAACATTGTTGCATGTTAACAGATTCTAAGTCTGACAAAGCATATTAGTAATGTAAAGTGAAAAGTTATATGGCAAAGACAAAGTTAAAAAGCAGATTATCTTTCAATAAACGGTTTTACATGTGAAATGTGGTGTAAACCTTTACTCTTCCTAGTACGCAGAGTTTCAACTTCAACACAATTATCATGTGGTATACGTTGGATTCTGTAAGGTCCATTGTAAACTAGAAAGAATTTGTGACTCAAGTGTTTCTTCTTATGTTACAATGAATGAGCTTTAATGAGAACTTTCTGACCAATATATAATTTCTTTGCATTTGCTTTACCATGTAGTTTTCTCCTTTTGTCTGCTGCAGAATTTATATTTTTAATAGCCAAATCAATTATGTCTTTGTGTCGAAGTTTACGTGTATTCAGAAAAGGTACAAGCTCTCTGATTCTGTTCGGTGGTTCTCCATTCTTTAGTACAAGAATAGGTGGTAAAGCAGTGGAGTCATGAGGCATTTCATTCAGCACGTTTTGAAATAAGTGTAAATATCTGTCCCAATGCTGATGCTTTCTGTGACAATAAAGTCTGCAAAGCTTATTGATTTCTTTCATAATCCGTTCAGACGGGTTACAATGTGGTGAGTACAATGAAATAAAAACAGGTTTGATTTTATGGTTCCGAAGCATGCGTGACCAAACACCAGATCTGAATTGCGGTCCGTTATCTGAAATGACTTTAGCAACGTGGCCAACTTCATGTAAGAAATTTTTAACAAAGGCGTTGGATACAGACCGTCCAGTGGCTTTACGTAACGGAGTGAAAGAAACAAATTTTGAAGTAAGTTCAACAGCGACTAGAATGTACGAAAATCCATTCGATGTTCTGACAAGGGGTCCCAAGAGGTCAACAGCAGCAAATTCTTTTAATTTAGAAGGAACGATAGGAAACAACGGAGCACGATGTGAGACAGTAGATGGTTTAGCCTTTTGACAAAGTTTACAAATAGACAAGACTCTTCGAATTCTCATTTCCATATTGTTAAAATAACAAGTCGTCTGAAGAATATGATAACATTTTCGTGGACCAAAATGTGCATAGCTGAAATGAATGTACCAAATGAGCTTATTAACAAAATAGTCAGGAATGCAAAGTACCCATAGCTTGTCATCAACAGTACAGTGTCTGAACAGTATGTTGTTCCTAACCAGATAATAATGCCGAATCTGTGTGTGTGTGTGTTTTCATGCCATTTACTTTTGATGTCTTTCCAAATCGGATCTTTATCTTGTTCATGAGCAATGTCCTTTAAAGATGTGGTGATGAAGTTTTCAAAGGCGACTTTCTGGATGTAAAGAATACTGAAATTTTTCTCGAGGTTGCCTTCTGTGTTACTTTTCTCAAACCCAGCCAGTGCGCGTGACAGTGCGTCCGCAACAATGTTCTCCTTGCCGGGAATGTAGACTATGGTGAAGTGGAATTCTTGCAGAAACAATGCCCAACGTTTTAACCTGTCATGATTTAATTTTGAAGACATAAGAAATTGTAATGCACGATGATCACTGTATACTTTTACGTGCTTACCAGAAAGAAATAAACAGAATTTGTTAAATGCCCAAACGATAGCTAAAGCTTCTATTTCAGTAACGGAATAATTTTTTTCAGATTTTGTTAGCACTCGGCTAGCAAAAGCAATGGTTTTCTGAACAGTAGTGTCATTTTCTATGGCTTCTTGAAACAAATGGGCACCAAGACCAACTTTAGAAGAATCCGTGCTAAGGCAGAAATCTTGTGACAGATTTGGATGAGCTAGTATTGGCGCGTTAAGTAACGCTTCTTTCAAAGAATTGAATTCCAACTGTGCTTGTTCGTCCCAGTTCCAAATAGTATTTTTTCCAGTTAGAGAACAAAGTTTTGGTGTAACTAGAATTTGCATATTCAGAAAATGACGGTAAAAATTTACGAGACCTAGAAAACTGCGGAATTGTTTTTTTGTGGATGGAACTGGAACGGCTCTGATCGCTACTAAGTTTTCAGGATCCGGCTGAATGCCTTCAGAAGAAATAATATGTCCCAAAAACTTCACCTTTGTTCTACCGAATTCAGACTTTTCCAAGTTAACTGTAATTCCAGATTCTGCAAAAATATGTAACACGCTGTTGAGGATGCGATTGTGTTTTTCCCATGAGGCTTCTGCTATTAGAATATCGTCCACCTATAAGGTGATGTGACGTTTTAAGAACTCAGGTAATATGGAATTTAGCCCGCGAATGAATGCTGCCGAAGAAATGTTCAAACCAAAAGGAAGTTTCCGAAACTGATAACAAACGTCGAAACAAAGGAAAGCTGTGTATTTTCTACATTCTGGATGAAGTTCGATCTGATAAAAGCTGGATCTGAGATCAATAGAAGACTACACTTTTACACCATTAAAATTTTGAAGTAGTTCTTCCAACGTTTGCGGCCTGTCTGTTTCAGGAATGATGATAGTATTGATTTGTCTCGAATCTAAGACAAGCCTGATAGATCCATTTTTCTTCTCAACAACATGTAATGGATTGTTGTATGAGCTTACTGCAGGCTCAATAATGCCCTCGTCAAGCATAGATTGTATTTCTGTTCTAACACGGTCCCTATAATGCGCCGGAATTACGTATGGTCTAACACAAAATTTAGTATGCTCACGAACACGAAATTGGTATTGAAATCCCTCGATTGTTCCTGTTTTGTGAGTAAAAACTGTGGAATGTGCTTGTAAAATCTCAAAAAGGTCTTGCTTATCAGTGTCATTACAATTCTCAATTGTTTGAATTTTATTCTGAATTAACTCATTAGTATCAAATGCGCCGTCAATATCATCCCTGTCAGTACTTGCAGAGTGATTGTTAGTTTCAAGTTCCGTCGAAAACTCCGAACTGTTAACTAACAGGAGGTAAAGCCGATTAATTTCTTCGTCATGGTTTGAGAGCCAATCTTCAAATTTCAAAGCTATTGACTTACCTTATTCTCTAAACTTATTTCAGCATCGTGAAAGTTTAAGATTGCTTTGTATTCAATGAAAAGGTCTACTCCCAATATAATTTCTGTCGACAATAATGGAACAATAAGAAAGTTCATACAGAAGCTGTGGCTTTGACAAAAGAATTCTAAGTTGGTTTGTTCGCGTACATCTACACTTTTTCGAAAAATTGCACCTTGTAATTTAATCTTACGTAAAGGAAGTGTGGGGCAATCATTCGATATGTTGCATTTGATAAAAGCTGTTTCATTAATTACTGAAATGGGACTGCCAGAGTCAAGTACTGCCGTAAATTTTACGTGATTTACTGTAATGTGAATCACAGGATATGCAATGTTATGTTTTACGTCGTGTTCCTGGAGTAAGATGTCCCTAATGTCTTCCATTTTTACATAATTACTAGCTACGGCAGCTGCGTCGTCAGTTTCATAAGTACGTTTTGTGGCTGCCAGCGGTATGAGTATTTGCCTATTGTCTGTTTGATGGCGCGCGTCATTATTGGGATTTGGAGACCTAACTTCTACCAATTCACCTTGTCGAGAGGGCCCTGCCCTGTTTGAATCCCGCCAGTTCTGGTGCAATTCAGGTCTGTCGTTAACGATCATATCGTCTGTCGTCATGTCAGTAGATTCCATAGTTTCTTTCTTGTCGGTTACGTGGTGGAGAATTTCTCCCTGAATCGTAACTGCACACTGGACCGTTGCGTCTATTCTGTCTCCCTTGATAATAATTCTTTTGGTTCCCATATTGTCTGTTTCTCTGATTGTCTCTGTGATGGTCACTATCGCGGAGAGGTGATCTTTCCCTGTAATTATTACTACTGTGCCAACGGTTGTCATACGGGTGGTGTCTGTTTTGGTCACGATTTGTGTTGTGAGAATAGCCTTGTCGTGTCCAGTTATTATTTCTTTCATCGCGGAATTGTGACGGATGTGACCTGTAATTATTGTGTTCCTGTTTTCGCGTTCTGCGATTGTCAGTGTCAATTTCCAATTCTTGTAACAGTTCCTGAAAAGCTTCAATGTCGTCTTTGCAACGTCCTGCCAAAATAATATGTCGTAAATGTTCAGGCAATTTGATTAAGCAAATGCGGATGAGTTCTGAGGGGCTGTATGGGTTTGACAGGTACTGATTCTTGTGCAACATGTCTTCAAAATATTTCACAAGACTGGAAAATTCAGATTGTTCGAAATGTTTCATCATTATGATGCTATGTTTTACTCGGTCTTGTGTAGCTTGAGACCAATATGCTGAGAGGAAGGCATGATAAAATTCTCCTTCACTGTGACAATCGTGAATGACCGATCGCATTCTTACAGCTGGTTCATTCTCTAAATAGCCACACATAAATTCTAATCTGTGCTCTAATGACCAGTTGGGAGGAAAACAATGAGAGAATTGATGAAGCAACACTTGTGGATGAATGTCGTTGCCAGAATTCTTAAATGTTTTGAATTTACGTGTAGTAATGAACAGCTTATAGTCAAAATCATCGTGTCGGCGAGTAGCATATCGGTCATTGTTACGTCGTGTCGGCGGTTCCATCTCAAAATTCGGTGCACCTTGCCAATTTCTTTCATAATTTCCGAAATGCCCTGTGTTATTATTTTGTGGCTTTTCCGTATTTCTAAGTCCCTCTTCCCGTGTTGGAGTGCAAGTGTCCTCTGAAATATGTAATTTTTGTATTACCTGCGTCAACTGATCTTGTACTTCCTGGATTTCTCTTTTGTACTGTGTATTGATTTGATTTTGATTTTGTTTGAATTTTCTAATTTGTTCATACTCTTCTGTGTCAGTGAAGGCTACCGGTCTTGTGTCATTCAGATCATCATCTACCTTTGTAGATAAGTTAGTGAACTGATCCGAAAGTTCGGCTACTTTCTCCGATAGTGAACACATTTCCTCAGTGTGTTTTTCTGAACCAAGTTTCAGAGTGTCCATTTAGTGTTGGAATCGAATCTACTGTGTCCTTTGTTTTCCTGAGTTTTTGCAAGTTGCGTAACCGAATCGGTAGATGCAACTGAGTCAATTTTAGCTTGCAAGGTGTCGTGATTTTCATGAACAATAGTTTGCAGTTCTTTTATGGCTGCTTCGTGACTCTGTAATGCATTTTCATGCCGCGAAAAAATAGGTTTAAAATACTCACAAATTTGTGTTTTTACGCCATTACAGACTTTTTGACATTTCGATTCAATGTTATGTAACTCAGTAGTTAAATCTTCACGTGTTTGTTCAAGTGTGATGTCTAACTTACGAAGATTTTGTTCCATTGTGTCTAACTTTTGCAGCTTTTGTCCCATTTGTTGCATTAATTGTAATAAAAATGCACTGGTGTCTGAAACATGTTCCTCAGTGCTATTCGGCAATGCATTTGAACCGACAATATTCGCATTTTGAAAAGCAGAAAATGTGTCTTGACTTATTTGAGAAAACGGCAAGGACACAAAACCTGAATCTACAGTATTTGCAAGATTGTGTCCTGTCATTTCGGATTCCTGAGGCAAGCTGTTGCCGACCGACCGATCGATTGATAATGCTTCCCTTTTCACTAATTGTTTCACTGCCTACACCATTATTTGCAGCCCGCTCCATTTCCCTATGCACAATTACCAAATTACTACTTTGAACATTAGTTAATTCATTACTCGGCGGCGCTAACACACTGCTTTCGTCTTCACTGTCACTTCTCAGTTTACTTTGGAGCCTAGTATTACGTTTTTCACACGCCATTATTGTCACAATATTTCACACGACAACACAGAAACACACAATTTGAAGAGCAAAACAAGAAAACACATTAACATAACATTGAAAATAATATCTCGTTAATTGCAAGCGCAGCTGCGAAATACTTGGTGCAAATCTACATGCGTGCCACAACTGTTTTACTGTTGTACTGAATGAAAACTACAACTACAAAGGAAATTCTCTCTACAATTACGCGGTAGCAATAAACAAAGGCTGCACTAATTGCACAAACTAAAAGAAAAAATCAGAAGATTCCAGTGTGGTATCCTGGCAGGGTCGACATATGACTGTGCTTCAACTGACGTGTTTTAGCGCAACGCAATCTGACTTTCAATAATCCCAACAAAAGAATGGCCCTGACTAACAATAACCTATACCTTTCATGAATCACTTGCCTCACAAAAATCTTCGTTACTCGGACTACTGCAATACAGCGAGCGCCACTACTGCCAGCTAAATAAAAGATTCAAACTACTGAAGGCACTAACTACTGATAGGCATAGTTAGCAAATGAAAGATTTTGATAGAGAACAAACAATGTATTTACCTTACTAGTGTTCAAAAGTCATAATATATATAGCAGTTCATGACATCCAGTCTTACAAATTTCAAAACTCCACCATTTCTCTCCCCACATCCACCACTGCTGGCGGCTCACCTCCAACTGCGCATTGCTACGCGCTGTTAACATCCAGCTGCTCAACACTAAAATGGCAGACAACAATGCAAACTAGCCACAGACTGCACACAGCACAGCCAGTGATTTTCATACAGAGCGCTACGTGGCGTTACCAATATAAAAACCTAAACAGCCTGCTTACAACTTAAGTTGCAGAATTCAATAGTTGATAGCTTATATTTTCAGGTCTCCAGTTGCCAGAAATATGTGCTTACTAAATGGCATTTAGTGTAATTGTTTTCAGTTGTTTTCAAAGTGCATTAACATTCACAGTTGGGGACATTCCCCAGCAGAATGAAAGATGTATTGGGAAACTGTAATTGTCAAATACTAATAAAATTTGTTTTGGAAAATTATCATAGAGATAACGATTTTTAAGGTTGTGTAACTGTTTGTGCATGTCTTAAATCTGAGTATGACTTGTATAATCACATAATGTTTAAACCTATCTGTCCATAATGTTTCTTCAATAGTAGCATGTCCAGTCTGTAATAAAAGTGTCTTTCCCAGCATCATATTGTATGTGTTACATAACAAATGATGCAGTGCTTGATTTTCTCTCCCTCCCTCCCTCCCTCACCCCCACTGCCCCCCCCCTCTCTCTCTCTCTCTCTCTCTCTCTCTCTCTCTCTCTCTCTCTCACACACACACACACACACACACACACACACACACACACACACACACACACACACACACGCTGCTGCTGCTGCCTATAACAGAGTGCCGCACATGAAGCAGCCAAGATTCCATGTACTTTGAAAGGTCAAAATGAGTCAGTGCTGTGCCAATCCACTTCAGATAAAGTAGGGAAAAACAGTTTTTGTTAGCAGAGAGGCTCTGCTTGTCAGTAATGATCAGATTCACATTCATTAAATTATACTGGAACACACTTGATGCTAATTGTCAACAGAGGCTAATTTGTGTGATACTTCCCTTTATTTTCACAGATTTCACAAAACTTCTCACACTTGTATAATAAAAAAAAAGGTCACAGAATGCTTTAATCATATCTTGTTTGTTCAACTGAAAGGGAACTGCCAGTGCCTTTTTCTCCAAAATTTCTATCTGACCATATCTCAGAATCTGCGATCCTTTGTGTGTGTGTGTGTGTGTGTGTGTGTGTGTGTGTGTGTGTGTCAGATGAGCTAGTACAGAATACCGGTGCATATTGTCACAAAGCAATTACGGGTTAAAAGTGTGAACAAAGAAATATATAACTGTCATCATTATTGTTCACCAATTTATTATCAAATTAATACATTTGTTTTATTTGTCTTTAACTAACCCCTTTTTTCCAGTCAGTTTTTTCCCTTCCAGAAACACCAAGATGTTAAACAGGCATTTGTTGAGTTAACAGATTGTAGCTTTAACACTGTTCACAAGACATTAATATCTCTTTCTCTTGCCATAAGGTGGCATTTGAAATATAGATGTAAATCTGTAGACTTTGAATTCTTACACATGCAATCATACTCTGTGAAATTTGGAGATGGAATGTGATGTGTCTTTACGTGAGAATGCTTTACTATTGTTGATCAGATATGTTGGGGGGAGGGGGGGCTGTTCTGTGGTGCTCAGGTATTTAAATCCCACCACTTGAGAACCAAACATCCCACTTTTAATTTGCTGCAAGGAACAGTTGTGAGAGAGGAGACTATGTGTTGCTTTTATTACTTTGCTCTCAAGTACATGAGAGATGAGAGCTGTTTTAGTGGCCACACTGATGGCAGTGAAAGTGATCCTCTGTGTCAGTGAAGTGCTGCTGTTGTTGGTATAGTCTCCAGAAAGTCGGTTACAAGTTTCTTCCTTATTTATTAGGAAATATATTTCTTAACATTTGCTGTGTTAGAATGAGTATTTGTTTAGTGGGGCTTACTCACCTGTAAGTGTGTAATTATGTCATCTGTGTATAGATTTTATTGACAGTTGCTGCTGTACTGCATACCAAAGCCCTCCTCACCACCAGCAAAAATGGCAGTGATGACAATAATGTAGACATGTGTGATTTGTTACATTTGTGGTAAATGTGCTGCATTACTAACCAGCCACATAGCCCTCCTGCCAGTATCATCTAACAGTCAGCTGTTTTATTTGAATTAAAACTTTATCATTTGTCACCCAAAAGAAAATTGATAGATAACAGGACTAACAGTAACACATTGCAATGATCATAGAACAAATGGAAAGATGTTGATCTGTGGATTTAAGCACTTAGTTGGGGAGCAGACAGTTCTTGGAATAATAAACCATGTAAGTGAATGTTTGTTTATTCATTTGAATTACTTACTTTTTCTTTTTTTTCATGTTCTCAGGGAGGCCTCATTTCAAATAAAAGTTCAGTTTTCATAAACCCAACAGTGGTCTGAATGCCACTGTAAGTTATTAGCCAGGGTACTGCTGGAGGTAGTACACCTTGAAGAGGAGACTGAATTGGCATGGCATGGCAAAATTTGTACATTCCGTTCTGTTGCTAACAGTGTGGGCTGGGGCATTAGTATGGCTATGAAGGAGACTAAAGAGATGTAAATGAAATAAAAAGGCACTTGTATGTACTTTCAGCTATGAAGACTTTACTGTCTGAACCCATTCAGAAAATCGTTACAGTAGACTTGGATGTCCATTAGCTGTATGAGCACTGTAGGAAGGATAAGCTGATGAAAAGTGCCAAAGAAGAAATGTTAGTAATACTGGATTTGGAAATTTGCAATGATAGACTCAATTGGCTGGTTATGGGTTGCTTTTCCCTTCTACATCTGAAAGAGGTGGTGGCGGACGCATAGATACAGCAGATGAAATTGTTCAAAACTGAAACATATTCTGTATATATCTTTGTCAATTACATATTTCTCTCATTGCCTTTACTATTCTTCAAATAAATTACCTCCTTACAAAGATCTGTTCTTCTTCTGCAAAGACTAGTATATTAAAAAAATTGGTAAAGATGAGCCAGTAATTGGCCAGGACCACTTTTTGTAATGAAGTGTGAATAACCCCAGAGTAAAATAATTTGTTGCGTCTGTCACAAAATAATAATGGACGTAAGTTCTCAGAACAAAATATTAATCACTCCTTAAGAGCACAGTAGTCACTTTTGGAGTGATGTAGATGGTGTGGAACTGGTACTGAGCAGCCATGTGATCTGTCCACCACTGACATAATATGTTGCAATGAAGTGGCATGTATGTGCCAGTTGTATAGAATTGGCTCAGAGAGGTCCGATGTGGAGATGTAAGAATGGCAGAAAGGAGATATCATATTCGGATGTGCCCATGGCCAAAGCATGAATGAAATTGTCTTCACACCAAACAATTATTGCTGTTGTCAGTGAATGCAGATCCATCTTAACCTGTTCTCAAGGAAACATTGTGAATGCGAACTGCATGCAATCAACATTTGGAGTTGGCTGCCTTGGAAAAGGCCATTTCTCCCTATGGCACATAAATCTGCAAGACTTTAATAGGCTGAGCAATACAGAAATGGGACAGTAACTGACTGAAGGCATGTAACGTGCTCCAGTAAGTTGTGATTATGTCTCTCTTCAAATGCTGCAAAGAGTTGAGTGCATGGATAGCTCAGTAAGGCATTTAATCTGCTGTGTGTGAGGTGGGCAATTCAGGTCAGATTTGGTGCTATGATGTCTGGATCTCCTGCATGCCATGAATTGGGCCTTTTTGTTCAGGTTACTGTGAACATTAATCAGTATATTCACTTCACCATGCTTGTGACTAGCTACGACCCTTTCTTCTACGTCTTCGTGGTGAGTATGCTGTGGACGCACCCATCGCCAAGATGGTAGCCTTCTTCACTGTTTTCCATGGCAAGGAGAACTTATATACCCTATTGCCTTTTGAGTGGCTTGCTAAGTCACATGATCTTAGTCCTATGTCTGTTTGAAACAGCCTATGAAACGTTGCAATCAACATATCTACAATTTGATAGCTTTATTGTGTCTAATTATAAAGTGGCTTCAGCTGGATATAACATACCTTAAGAAACTTGTGGACCCTCTTTCTCATTGAATCTAGGCTGTTATTGAGGCTGCAGGTGGTTGCATGGTATGGTGGCGGGGGGGTCAGGATAATAGTATGTATGTTGTTTGTATAACAATGTTAGTACCACTGGCTTTGGAAATTGCAATCATAGACTCAATTGGCTGGTTATGGGTTGCTTTTCCCTTCTACAATTGAAGAGGTGGTGTCCGACACATAAGTTAGCAAGAATCATTGACAACTACTTACAGGCTCCTGTGAGCCATCTGAGTGCACTCCGGATATCAACTATTTCAATCAGATTCAGAGACCTCTTTGACCAGGCAATTAATTGAACTTTTGTCTGTTAGAAAGTCGTCTACTCCAGCAGAACAATCAGGTTGGACATAGTCAGTGAAGAAGATACAGTTACATTAATTCATGATATTGTGGGCTCCAATGAATCAACCAGTTGCTGCACTGTAGCAAGTGGCATCTCAAAACGAGTCTTCAGAATGACACTTTGTGATGAGTTGTTTTGAAACTGTGTGCCATGTCCCATCTTACACCAAGGTATACAATGATTTTACTAAGCAAAACAAAGCTCAAATGGTGTATTTATGACATTATATTCTAAACTTCTCTGAGATGATATGGATGTAATAAATTGCTTTCTAATATATTTGGGTTGTGAGCATATTCGTTGTGAGAAGTAACCTTGTTCTATACAGCTGTAGCAGGATTTTGATAAAAATTGACACTAATTTTCAGTGATTGTTTAATTTTTCTATTTTCATATTCAAGTGTGCTTAATTTTTGGCACACTTATGTGATAAGCCATTTACAGGCTTTATTTCCTGATGATATCAGTACAATATTAAATTTCAAATTACTAGCCGGGTCTCACAGTGAAGGTAGGCGGCTTGTGGAGGATGTAGATGTAGATATTCATTATTGTTAAGAGGATACCGACCTCTTGTCAACCATATTTTACATCACATGCATGAGATAAGTATGTAAATACAATTGACAAGAGCTCAATATCCTCTTAATGATAAGAAATATGTATTGACACACTTCAATGAGCTGTTACCTGACAAAGGCATAACAGCCAAAATTACAATAATAAATAGATAAATTTAATAGCATTCCAGCCAGAACACATGGTCATTTCTAAAATATAAGAATAGCTCACTTTTTATTCCGTA